>NC_136069.1:733403357-733691841 GCF_964261635.1 Lissotriton helveticus | reverse complement strand
AGGGTGAGTGAGGGTGAGTGAGGGTGAGTGAGGGTGAGTGAGGGTGGGTGAGGGGTTGAGGGTGAGTGAGGGGTTGAGGGTGAGAGAGGGTGAGGGGTTGAGGGTGAGTGAGGGTGAGGGGTTGAGGGTGAGTGAGGGGTTGAGGGTGAGAGAGGGTGAGGGGTTGAGGGTGAGTGAGGGTGAGGGGTTGAGGGTGGGTGAGGGTGAGGGTGGGTGAGGGTGAGGGTGGGTGAGGGTGGGTGAGGGTGAGTGAGGGTGAGTGAGGGTGAGTGAGGGTGAGTGACGGTGGGTGAGTGAGGGTGAGTGAGGGTGAGGGGTTGAGGGTGAGTGAGGGGTTGAGGGTGAGTGAGGGTGAAGGTGGGTGAGGGTGAGTGAGGGTGAGTGAGGGTGAGGGTGAGTGAGGGTGAGGGTGAGTGAGGGTGAGTGAGGGTGAGGGTGAGTGAGGGTGAGTGAGGGTGAGTGAGGGTGAGTGAGGGTGAGTGAGGGGTTGAGGGTGAGTGAGGGTGAGTGAGAGTGAGGGTGAGAGTGAGGGTGAGTGAGGGGTTGAGGGTGAGGGGTTGAGGGTGAGGGGTGAGGGTGAGGGGTTGAGGGTGAGTGAGGGTGAGGGGTTGAGGGTGAGTGAGGGTGAGTGAGAGTGAGGGTGAGTGAGGGGTTGAGGGTGAGGGGGTGAGGGTGAGTGAGGGTGGGTGAGGGTGAGTGAGGGTGAGTGAGGGTGAGTGAGGGTGAGGTGTTGAGGGTGAGTGAGGGTGAGTGAGGGTGAGTGAGGGGTTGAGGGTGAGGGGTTGAGGGTGAGTGAGGGTGAGTGAGGGTGAGTGAGGGGTTGAGGGTGAGGGGTTGAGGGTGAGGGGTGAGGGTGAGTGAGGGTGAGGGGTTGAGGGTGAGTGAGGGTGAGGGGTTGAGGGTGAGTGAGGGTGAGGTGTCGGGGGTGAGTGAGGGTGAGGGGTTGAGGGTGAGGGGTTGAGGGTGAGGGTGAGTGAGGGTGAGTGAGGGGTTGAGGATGGGTGAGGGTGAGGGTGAGTGAGGGTGAGGGTGAGTGAGGGTGAGTGAGGGTGAGGGTGAGTGAGGGTGAGGGTGAGTGAGGGTGAGGGTGAGTGAGGGTGAGGGTGAGTGAGGGTGAGTGAGGGTGAGGGTGGGTGAGGGGTTGAGGGTGAGTGAGGGTGAGGGGTTGAGGGTGAGTGAGGGTGAGTGAGGGTGAGTGAGGGTTGAGGGTGAGGGGTTGAGGGTGAGTGAGGGTGAGGGGTTGAGGGTGAGTGAGGGTGAGGGGTTGACGGTGAGTGAGGGTGAGGTGTCGGGGGTGAGTGAGGGTGAGGGGTTGAGGGTGAGTGAGGGTGAGGGTGAGTGAGGGTGAGGGTGAGTGAGGGTGAGGGGTTGAGGATGGGTGAGGGTGAGGGTGAGTGAGAGTGAGGGTGAGGGTGAGTGAGGGTGAGTGAGGGTGAGTGAGGGGTGAGAGAGGGAGGGTGAGTGAGGGTGCGTGAGGGTGAGTGAGGTGAGTGAGGGTGAGGGTGAGTGAGGCGTGAGCGGTGAGGGTGAGTGAGGGTGAGTGAGGGTGAGGGTGAGGGGTTGAGGGAGCGTGAGGGTGTGAGGGTGAGTGAGGGTGAGGGGTTGAGGGTGAGTGAGGGTGAGGGGTTGAGGGTGAGTGAGGGTGAGGGGTTGAGGGTGAGTGAGGGTGAGGTGTCGGGGGTGAGTGAGGGTGAGGGGTTGAGGGTGAGTGAGGGTGAGGGTGAGTGAGGGTGAGGGTGAGTGAGGGTGAGGGTGAGTGAGGGTGAGGGTGAGTGAGGGTGAGTGAGGGTGAGTGAGGGTGAGTGAGGGTGAGTGAGGGTGAGTGAGGGTGAGTGAGGGTGAGTGAGGGTGAGTGAGGGTGAGTGAGGGTGAGTGAGGGTGAGTGAGGGTGAGTGAGGGTGAGTGAGGGTGAGTGAGGGTGAGGGTGGGTGAGGGGTTGAGGGTGAGTGAGGGTGAGGGGTTGAGGGTGAGTGAGGGTGAGTGAGGGTTGAGGGTGAGGGGTTGAGGGTGAGTGAGGGTGAGGGGTCGAGGGTGAGTGAGGGTGAGGGGTTGAGGGTGAGTGAGGGTGAGTGAGGGTGAGGGGTTGAGGGTGAGTGAGGGTGAGGGTGAGTGAGGGTGAGGGTGAGTGAGGGTGAGTGAATGAGGGTGAGTGAGGGTGAGTGAGGGTGAGTGAGGGTGAGTGAGGGTGAGTGAGGGTGAGTGAGGGTGAGTGCGGGTGAGGGTGAGTGAGGGTGAGGGGTTGAGGGTGAGTGAGGGTGAGGGTGAGTGAGGGTGAGGGGTTGAGGGTGAGTGAGGGTGAGGGTGAGTGAGGGGGAGGGGTTGAGGGTGAGTGAGGGGGAGGGGTTGAGGGTGAGTGAGGGTGAGTGAGGGTGAGGGGTTGAGGGTGAGGGGTTGAGGGTGAGTGAGGGTGAGGGGTTGAGGGTGAGTGAGGGTGAGGGGTTGAGGGTGAGTGAGGTAACCTGGCATGGTAACCTGAAAAAAATGTGGGTGTGAGCCATGTGAAGGGGTCTGCGGTGAGCGCGAGACCCGAAAAGGCAGAAGTGGGGAAGGAGAGGCTGTGGGTAAGGGTATGCACGAAAGTAAAATGTGCACAAATAGGGCCATGCGGTGGGCGAACAAAGCAGAAGCGTCTGGCAGGATGGTGGTGCCGGAATAAGCTGTGCACATGTCAGGCCATGCTTCGAGTAACTTATAGAGATGCGGCTGACAGGATAGTAGGGTTGAGAGCAAAAGCGCCGAAGGGGCGCCTGTGTATATGCTGCTAATAATTAAAAAATGCATATGAGAACTGTATTATCGCAAATGATGGAAATGATATCTCACCTGAAAGAAAAACAAGAAAGGAAACAAGACGGAGGGCATTGCTGTGGGGAGGGGGGGGGGGAGGAGAAATGCACACGGCGGGCAGGGGAGGGGGCGGAGCGGGGAGAGCGGCATGAGGGTGTGAAGCAGCCGGGGCCTTTGAAGTGAAGCTAAGCTTCACTTCAAAGGTGTGGGAGGAGTGTGGCTGAGGGAACAGACGGCGATTTGGTGATGTGCACGCGCATTTTAGATCAATGCGCTTGCGCATTGACCTAAAAGCCACGGGCACAGCACCAAATCGCCGCAGTTAGGTAAACTTTGTTTAAAGCCCTATAGTCTCGCTTCTCTCAATGCGCATGCGCATTGATAGGTCACGAGACCTAAAAAGCATTGTTATTTACAATGTTTGTGTTTAAGTAGAGATTACAACCATAGCTTTGGGGTTTGTGAGGGATGCACTGTGACATTTCACAGTAGACCTCAAATCGAACGGTTCTTTCTGTGTGGGCTTTTATTTTTCTTGACGCTGCTTATCTAAAATCCCCTCGTTTGCCCTTTGGGAATGACTACGCCACAGGGAGTGCCCGAAAGAATGGGTGAAACAGCAGCTGTCTAACCCCTCCCGCCGGGGTAGAGGCCAGGCGTCTCAGTTAGCTTCCATTCTGCCAGACCCCCGTGCACAGCTGCAATGAATGCAAGGAATATTGCCTTTAAAAGACTATTAAAGGGTGACTTGCTATATTGGTCTACAGTGCTCATAAAGCAAGAGTGATGGCTGCACGTTTGCTTGGAGTGATTTTCTAAGTGTACGATATCCATACAGCTAGAATTATATTTGCTTCTTTGTAATGGGAGGGTTGTTTGTGTGGAACACTTACTTTATTATGGCGAGGTTTGCTTCAACATAAGATGACTCAGAGCTGCATTTTCCTGTGTGTCTAGTAGTCCAACCCTTTTTTTTCTTCTTAAAATTCTGGGATGTGTAGTGTAATTTAACCCAGAATAAAACCCATAATTCAAAGAAACAAGCATTTGCAATGCAATAGGTCTCGCATTATTAAAGTTTGAGCTATTGGTGTTGCATTATTTAGAAATGGCAATAGCTCAAACTTTAATAATGCGAGACCTATTGCATTGCAAATGCTTGTTATTGTAATTCTTGTGGCATATGCATGCCATAAATGTTTTACAAAAATAAATAAACACTGCACCAGCATACCAACGCCATACTTAATGGCTTTGCCAATGCTTTTGTTGGCTTTGCAACTTGAGTACTTTGGCGATTCCTACGTTTTGACCGAACCGTGGGTGTGCTAGTTAGAAGCACGAGTCACAGAAAACCAGAAACGCTAACTAAGCAATTAAACCACTAAATGAGGGGTTCCAATTTCTATTTTGTTTTATCAAAAGATAAAGGGAAAAAACAGAACCACAACGTCGAATAGATTTAGCCAGCTGATTATACAAACATGCAACTCAGCAGAACAAGAATCAACCGGATTTTCTTAAACAAAAATAGGCATAAAAGGAGCTTTTGTTTCACATTTCACAACAGCTGAGATGTGACATAGAACGCGCGGCCAACAAAAGCTCCAAAACCTTTTATGTTAGCGTACAGGGAACATTTTTTAAAATGAATATGTAAAATTGGTCTTTCGGTAAAACAGCTTAAACAAAAGGCTGAGTGTAACAGCCACGCATATTTTACAGAAGGAAGTGAGGAGAAAAGGGAAAAAAAATAGCCACCACAGGAAATGAGTCACGATGTCTGGAGTTCGGTTCACATTTTAAAACTTCCATTCTTGAGTTAACATCCAGTAAATGCTTCGTCACTTCCAGTGAACTAGTAAACATACTGGATACAAAGGTCAGCGCAGGTCACTATACAATGACCCACTGCACCGCAAGAGAGTTTGCACTAAAGGATCGGGTGTTGACACAGCACCTTGTGTTCCGTAGTGTGCTACTCGCCGAAAAGCGCTTCAACGCCTCGTCACGGTTAGAAAGCGCTATATAAATACAATTAAAATTTCCGTCACAAAAAATGTTGTGTGAACTTTAGTTCTGTATCAAAGCAGAGAATGCACAATGGCCGCCAAAGAAGTGTTATAATGCATTGCATCGTCCTGTCGCGTTTGTAAAACGCCTTTTACGCCTAAAGAGGCCTCAAACTACTTTCTGGGAGGATGATTAAGTAGCTACTCAGTTTGTTACGGTAAACCAAGGTTAGTGTTATATAATTCTACCGAATTCAGCTAATTCTGCAAAATATTCTAGATTAAACGGTAATGTAGGCCATTTTAAATACAATGCGATACATTAGACTTAATCCAATGACCAATCAGAGAGCCAATACATCATTCAACTGGTATCTAGGTTACTCAAAAGTTACTAACACCGTGCCTCTTTTCAGTCTATTAAAATGTGTGGATTATGTACTTGGGTTAGAGGAGTGTCTGTCTTCTCAGTACATTGACGACTAAGAAGACCCACAGGTAATAACGGCGAAAGCCAAAAGTTGCTCAAGCCCTGAAGGCAAAGGACGTTCTTTCTGCCTGTGCCGCTGTCTTGAGAGTCTCCAGTTCAGAACTTTCTTACTTCAGAGAGAGAAAAAAAGAAATTTAAAGGGGCACTGCCGCCCTGCTTGTGACTGCAGCAAAAGTTAAAGATTTCGAAGCGAGGTGGCGTAGGAAACCCAAAAGTCCACCTCAGCAAAATATCTAATGCACTTCCATTTTGCAGATCTTCTCGGTGGCCGACACTGGAGCGTAAAGGAGGCAGTAAATGATCCTCTTCTCAATCCTAGCGCCATTGTAACAGGCACGCCAGTGAAAATGGAGAGCGCCTGTTTATCAGAAGCCTCCAAATGTTTGAAAGGACTCCTACCTAAGATCTTCATGAATAAAGGTGCTTTTAGTTCTTTCAAAGCTTTCCATTTTTTACAGCCTTGTCCACAACGTTGCCCGTAATCTTATGGGTTGGCTGTGACAGAAACCTAACCTTTCACAACAGGCCTGGGTTGATTGTTGCGGTTCAGGGAGGTCCTGGCAGTTTTAGATGGACTATTCCCATTGGATCAAAGTCAAGACTGATTTGCATAGGGCTGGGTCCAAATTCAGGTGGCATGGTGTGCAGAATAAAGATGGACTGGGATGCTTCCCCAAGCAATTACCAGGGGAGGAGATTAATTCAAGCATTTCAGCAACGAATTCAGGCATTTCACCCATCACTTTTTTGTATACTTAAGAGTGTCACCCTTTAATGGGATAGTAATACCCCGACATGGGTCCCAGCACACTGGGTCACTGGAACCAAGCTATACCTGGCTGATGAGCCATACCTAGGACAAAACCTGCCCTGGATTGCCTGTGCTCTGGTTCAGGCAGGACCTGGCCTGGTAGTTTGGGCTGGACTGTTCCCATTGGAGCAGGGTCAGCAGTGATTTGCATATGGCTGGGTCCAAACTGAAGAAGCATGATGTGCAAAATAACGACCTGGGATGTGGCACGAGTAATTAATTACTAGAGTCTGAGATTAATTAAAGCATTTCAATCAGCACTTGTTTGTATACTTTCGCATACTAGGGAGAGTGGCAAAGAGGCCTTCACTCTCAACAAGGAAATATTGGGGAATCGGTTCTTGTTGCTGTATCACAAAATGTTACTTCTTCATTCCCAAGGGCATTATAAAGCAAGAGATAGCACAAAAAAAACAAAGTCCATAACAATGTGTCACAATCCGTGGTGCAGAAAAATATAACAGAAAACCCCTCGACAAATGTTTAACTGCCTAAGGAAAAGGGCTAAGCTCAGGATCTTGGCGCATTGTGCATTGAATAAACCAAAGGACACCACATAGACCAGTGATGCCTACATACAGCCATTCAGTGGTGACACCTTTTCATCTCCACAATCAATACTGTTTTGGGGCCACCTCGTGTCCCGCTATAAACTTTAACAATGTTTCTGGCTCCAGTCTGAAACCTGGAGAGATTTCAAAAGACGAGGATTTTATATGATTAGGTATATGTTTTATACAGGTTTTATCTATTTATTTAAAGGTTTTATATTCTGATGCTCTGCCATAAGGAAGCAGTGTGGTTTTCATAAAAAAATATTACGGTCTGGAGCAGCGTACTACTCGCCAAAAAGTGCTTCACTCTTCGTCATAGGTAGTAGGGGCTATATAAATACAATACCAATTTCATGAATTAGAGTAAAAGTGCAGGTTATGGGTCAGTTAAGTGCAGTGGTTACTTACTGCTCGGTTGGATATATTTAGAGTTTTTCAGGAATAACCTCAAGAGGTGAGTTTTTAAATATTTTTGGAAGTCAAGGAGAGAAGGCTGGGTTCTCTAACCAGGAGACAGCGTAGAAAAATATAATACAATTGCTTCTAATCGAGTAGTGTACCTAAATTACCAGTAATTCTATAGTGAACCATCTGTGTGGGTGTTGGACACACACATACTTTTACAAATATAAAAACCATCAATATACCAAAACTATGACTTCGTTTTGAAACCGGCATTGGCAACACCAACAGGTATGGCACTGGCTGCCAACCTTTTGTATATGTTGATACCGGTTTTGTTTGGTCATTGTTTTGCAAAATTGTATTGTTGGGGAAGCTGTTGGGCCCTAATCAGGTTAAAAAAAAATCTGGCTAAAGGTATAAAAATAAAAAATAAATGGGGGGGCTCAAAAAGCACATATTGTCAAAGTAGCCCCAGGGCAGTGAAGGGAACTACTTTGTGTGTGGATGTGCTCTTTGTGAAAGGTGAAAATGCGGTCAGTCAGTGAAGTTTAGCCATGCACTGAAGTATGCCGAATTGTTGTTGCTCATGCTGTATGCTTTACTAGGTGGAAGAAAAATGTGAACGACTTCGTACTAGGCTAATGAACGATGAGGGTTGTTGAAAGCACCTAGAATTTTATTACACACATCATTTTAGTCAACTGAAAAGGTCTTGACTTGCAAAATAAGACAGGGCCTAAGAGGCAAGATAAACCATGGCAGAGGCCACCTGCTTTCAACTGATACCATAAACGTGACTGCCTGACTTATTATTTGGGGGTTAGCATCATAGGTACCAGTCTCTTGAATTGGTTGACTCCTGGGGAATGCAGCTGACTTAAATAAGGGGCGTCTGCTGCAGTGGCGGCTCCTCTGCTAAGGCAGAGGAGCGTGGCCCCACTGCTCACAGAGCAGTGTAAACGAAAAAATAAAAGGACAACTGAAGTGATTATCATTTTATTTTTTTGTATGGTCAGGCTAGGGCGGGATGGATCCCCTGACGTCTGGGAGGAGGAGGAGTTGTGCACTCTGTAAAGTATGCATGAATGTTTGACCGTCTCTCTCAGGATGGCCAAATATTCATGCGCACTTCGAACGTTCTTCATGCAGGCTGCATTACAGCCTGCAGGGCGAACAAGCCCAGACCGCCATTCCCTGGCTAAGCGCCGAACCACGGCACTCAGACCAAACACAACGCTGCATTGCAGCGCTGTGATTGGCTCAGAGAGCCTGGGTGCTTACCAATCACGATTAGTTGTGGGGAGCCTGGGTGGTTCCCGGTCCCCGGAAGAGACTCACTCGGCGATGGACAGACATGGCGTGATCAGATAAGTGATTTTTAGTCAAACCTGCCCCCTCCCCTCCGCCCGCCACCCCATATCTTACCAGCTGCCACTGGTCTGCTGCACGTTTTGCGTTGGCATAGAAAACTCAGGAAGGAATGCAAACCCTGTTATTTAGAGTCAGACTAACGTGGCAAAAAACCTCTACAGTCCTGGATGCCCGCTAGGGGTGCATTTTATCTCTTGGCAATTCCGGTCTCCTACATGCAATGGAATACTCACCATAAACTTGTGCATTTCAAAGGCTCCATCTTTACTTTAGCCATTAATCTCTACAGGGTCTTCTTCTCTGGGCCTTTGGCATGAGACATTAACCACACAAAGCGCACCCATGCTTCATACTTTACTGGTCCTACCAACACCACATTTGAGAGATCTAAAACCCAGGGGCAGCTCTGTTATGGCAGAGGAACATCGCCTCACTGTTGGATCCAGCAGACGCATGTAAAATAAAATGATAATAAAGCAGTTAATAAAACTGCTTATTTATTTTATTTTACTCCAGAGCTGCTGCTGAGTCTTGAGGGTGGGGCCATCGGGAGCAGGAGTGGTGGGCTCAGGGCACTGCCAGTGCGCATGTAGGTTTGACCGGCCGTCTTAGGATATGCGCACTTGGATAGCACTAGGCTATTGCTTGGAAATATCAGCAGAGCTCAAGAGCACAGGCTCCCAGTCCCTGGTGGAGCATGGAACCAGCCCACTCCACCCAATCCCTATGCTGCTCTCATGCTGGCTAACACCAGCATGAGAGTAGCGTCAGACGTGGCGCAAGGGACTCTGGAAGTCTGAGTGAGCATCGTCTGAAGAGGCGGTGAGTCGGCAGACGTCAGGCTACAGGAAGCTTTTTTTTTTCTTTTTCCCCCTCCCCCAAGCGACCCCACCACCACCACACTGCCTCACTGATTTCTCCAGCTAGTGGCCGCCACTGCTAAAACCTCTACACATGCCACCTTTCAGAGAAAGTTCCCATTTCCATATTCTGTCTCACATGCAAATATATGCAAGGCCTTCGTCCTGCCTACCTGCTGGACAAATGACCTTAAATTAAGATCGTAATGGCAGCGTTTTAATAACAAACCACCATTCTAATCTCGACCACAACTATGCTGCTGTTTTCCTTCAGTGACTTTCTTGTAGCAGAATATTTGCAGGCCACATGCAGTCATCTGATCTGACCTTTCCAAAGCTTCTAAAAAACAACCCATTTATCAAAGCTTTCAAATGTTCCCATTCTTCTTTTGTGTACTGTAGGGGTGCCCTGAACCTTTCCACTTGTGGCATGCTAACGCTACACAAAACAGAAATAAATGTCAGGCACATAAACAGCCAGCGACAGAACACATTTGAGAAGTGCGTTCATTTACAGTAGACTACTTGATTAACTTTATTTTAGCAAGGAAAATAAAGAGTGCTATTGTTGGTTCAGTTAACCATGTGAGTAAAAGCAGCAGACAAAGCAATATCTAAAAAATCAACATACAGTAAGTTTCTTTGTGCTCTAGAATCTTCATGTGGGTGCAGGGATTCACGGAGACACTTTCAGAGGTAAACAAAGAAGGAGTAGTTTCTTACCTGTAACTCCAGTTCTGTAGTAGGGGGATCTCGACGTATATTCATAATCTAGTTAATAGTCCCGCCCATGTGAGATTGGACCCCGGAGCAATACAAAATAATCTCTTAAATTGTCCTCAGTGCAGTCCTGCATAGACACTTAAGAGAAAATTAAAGACAATAATGCAGCCTATACCTGCAAGGCTACACTGTCCAGTACTTCAACTAGAAATGCAAAGGATATTCCACCAACATCACATTAAACACAGTCTGTAAAGTTTCACCCATAGAGAAACGTCCCCTTCACAAAATCCTTGGGATGATAGAGAGGAAGGGATGGACAGACAAGCCCCCATAGGCTGCCATTATGTGTCTGCAAAAGGGATACTGTGCCTTTAAGGAACTCTCCAGAGACCCTCGGTATCCCATGATGCACAGCAAACTCCTTTTACTTTCAGTTCTTTTTGAAGGTGTATAAAGAAAGGCCTGTAGCATACATTACAGTACCATTTTCTCCACCGGGGAGGAGGGCGGGCGCTTATGACTATAACAGAGATACCCCTTCTACAGAACTGGAGTTACAGGTAAGAAACTACTCCTTCTGTAGTAGGGGATCTCTGTGTATAGTCATAATCTAGTGAATAGAATGGCAAGCCCATCCCAACAATCTAACCGGCGGTGGAGAAAAAAAAAAAACACCACTACTGTGCAAACAGATTTCTTAACAAAGCCTGCCCAACCTGAGCTCTGCTCTGGCATTAGAGTCCAGACAGTAATGCTTAGCAAAGGTATGGACCGACTTCCACGTGGTAGCCCTGCAGATCTCTGCAATGGGAACATTACGTAGCAAAGCCGTTGTAGCCGTTTTGCCCCTGGTGGAATGAGCCTTAGGCTTACCTCCTAAGGTCTTATTCGCCTTCTGGTAACTTAACTGGATACAGGACCCAATCCATCTAGAGATGGATTGCTTCGAGGTAGTAAGACCAGTCCTGACCGACCCATAGTTGACAAACAGTTGGTCTGACCTACAAATGTCCTTGGTCTTATCCAAGTAGAATTTCAACACCCTTCTGACATCCAGGGAATGGAGAGACCTTTCCGCTGGAGTGGAAGGATTCTGGAAAAACATAGGTAAAGTTATAGTCTGATTAACATGAAAATCAGAGATCACCTTAGGAAGGAACTTGGGGTGAGTACGCATCACAACCTTAGCAGCATGAAAAATAGTGTAAGGTTCCTGGCAACAGAATACCTGAATTTCACTCACCCTGCGGGCCGATGTAATGGCCACGAGGAACGCCGCCTTCCACGACAGGTGATGCAGTGAAGCCTTGTGAATAGGCTCAAAAGGTTCCTTCATCAACCTGGACAGCACCACGTTCAGCTCCCATGATGGCGAAGGACGCCGAACAGGACGCTGAACACCTTTTTTTTTTTTTTTTTTTTTTTAAAACCTTTATTGTACAAAGAAAGCTCACAAATACGGGCCTACAACCCCACGGGCTGGCCACCACACAGTAAGAAACGTAGTAAAGGAGAATAAGTTCTTCACAGGATATGACACCAGGAGCACAGGAGAAACAACAAAGGCCATCGAGCAATCAGCAAAAACAGGATAACAAAAGGTTAATTTTCTAATACGGGGCGGGGGAACAGAAGAATAACGGGCCGTGGAAGGAACAACAGGGGAGGGGCCGCGGCAAGCCGCCATTTTATGAACACAGGATGAAACAAAAAGCCATACAGACATAGCTACCAAAGAATATACACATAATCGGAGTACAAAGAAGCTACAATGGCATCAGTCAAACCGCGCTCACCCTTCACCGCCCCCACCCAAATTGTAGAGACAGAACCAAAAAGGCCCCCATTGCAAAATACAATACGATATGCACCCCAACGGAAATAAAGAGACCCCCATAAAGGGGGAAGGGGAAGAGGGAAAAAGGGGACAAAAGAAGGGACTCCCACCAAATCACGCACCCCCAGGAGACAAGACAGAACAACATGACCCGGCATGTGATATACCAAAAAGTCGACACCAAAAGAACCAGCGGGCCACAATCAGACACACACCGGAATACGAACGCCACAGAAACTCCCCAGGGGGACACATGAGGAGACAGAGTCCCGAAAAGGTGAATACACAAGAGCCATAGAACAAAAAAGGAAGAAATGAGGGGGGAAAATGACCCCCCAATAGAGACAGACCCCACCCACCCACCCCTAAGCCCACCCTGCACCCCTGCAGAAGGCTACGGCCTACCCCCCCCGCAGCGTGCCTGTCGCCCTAATTAGAACCCGAAATATAGCGGAGTAAAGTTAAGTCGGAAACAGAAGACAAAAACGGGGAAGGGCAGGGAAAGGGAACATGGGATGGGAGACACATACATACACATACACGGGGGAGGGCCGGAAAACAGGAGGAAACGCACCCGGCCACCCGCCTGAGTCGAAGGTCCCAGACCCCGGGAAGCCAAAGATGATCAGGTTAAAGTCCAAGAGCACCAAACAATCACACATAACCATACCAGGACACGTTGACCATCCAAATCAGTACAAGACTACCGCACGCAGATGCCAGTGCACATCAGCCCTGTCCCTGTTTGTCCAAAGTAAGAACAGTCCGGTCCAGCGAGGACCCGGCCACGAAGAACAGAAGGCAGACAGCAGGAAAATACAACGGCAGTCCAGAAAATACACGGGAAGTACAACACGGAAGATCCAGGAAAGTCACGAAGTGTAGCAAACGATGCAGGCACAGGTCCAAGGATATGTCCAAAGAACCCGACCCATCTGGGCCAGCACAGGAGAGATCGCCGGGCAGCGGCGGCAAAAAGGAACCGGGAGAGTCATGAAAGTCAGGCCGAGCAAAATCCAGCTCCCGGGCCAGAGGCAAAGGAGGCAGAGCCGGAGGAGGAGGCATCATCAAGTTCCGCACACCCACGGACGCGGTCGTAGCCGGGGCCAATTCTGCCAGGATAATTCCAGCCGTACCCCGCAACGGCAAAGCCACATCCGGTCGTGGGGGCCCGGGAGGCCCGTAGCGAGGAACCATCTCCGAAGTAATGACAGGCGCGGCCACCAAGAGCCGCCAGGAGAGCAGGGCATCCAGGACCTCCTTAAGCGTAGGAAAACCTTTACAGTATTCAAGACCCGGGCCATGCGGCGGGCCTCCAGTGCTCGTCCAGGCCCGGCCGAGACAATTGGGGTCGGTCGCCATTTGAGAGCCCAACGAGGCCGCGCGGCCGCCAACCTCCGCCGGGGCGACGGAAAGGCAAGTATAGTCGCGCCGACCAGCGGCAGAGCACCCCGGGCAGGAAGGAGGGCCACCAGAAGAAAGGGACCTCACCGGCCACCCAACGCCGCCGGTTCCGTTCCCCGAGTCCGGGCGGCAAAATCAAAATGGCCGGACCGGAGAACAAAGGGGGAGCAAGCCGGATACACGAGGAGCTCCGGCAATGGAAGGCAGCGCCTTCACCAAAGGCCTCCTCCCCACAGGAATCAGCCAGGAAGGACCTCCGGCCCACACGAACAATGGCCTTCCGACCACCTCCACCGCGCCCCGAAGGGCAGCGCCGCAGGCTCCGTCCGGCCCGGGAGCCAGCAAGAAGATCCAGGCCAGTCCGCCTCCGACGCCACAAAACGATCGGGGGGCACCGCTCCGGATCCACAGCAGCCAGGACAACCGGAACAAGAGGTAAGTGCCTGCAGGGCATCGTAGCACTATCACACAGCAAAGAGGGCTTCCCGGGGCAGGATAACAGCAGGATAAATGTGAAAATACAGGCGGGCGAACGGAGCCGAGCTAAAGCGCGGCCATCTCGGTCGCGAGCTAGGCTCCTCCCCCCGAACACCTTATTCAATCCTTCCAAAAAATCCTTTATCACAGGAATCTGGAAGAAGGACGTCTGAGAAAGACATTTCTTGTATGCAGTCAATGCTGCGAGGTGAACCTTAATGGAAGAGAAATTAAGTCCAGACTGTGCTAAATGCAGAAGGTATGGAAGGATGACATCTTCCTTGCAGGTCGTCGGATCATAGTTCTTAGACGTGCACCAGATGCAGAATCTCTTCCACTTGTAAGCGCAAGAAGTCCTAGTGGAAGGCCTCTTAGCCTCCTTCAATATGTCCATGCAATCCTCAGGAAGATTCAAGTGGCCATATTGCACTATCTCAGGAGCCATGCCGCCAAACTCAACGATGAGAGGTTGGGGTGCACCATCTGCCCCCGAACTTCGTGAGAAGGTCCGGCCGACACGGCAGCCACCGGTGAGGTAGGAGCGATCGGTGAAGCAGGTCTGTGAACCACCACTGTGTGGGCCATTCCGGAGCAATGAGGATCACCCACGCTCTGGACTGGGACAGCTTGATGAGCACCGCCGGAATCAGGGGAATTGGTGGAAAAGCGTACAGAAAGCTGTTGGACCAGCTGATCCATAACGCGTTTCCCAGAGTCCCCGGCTGGTAATACCTCGAGGCGAAGTCGCGGTATTTTTTGTTTTCGGCGGTGGTGAACAGATCTACGTCTGGAGGGCCCCACATGGCGAAGATGTCGTCGAGCACCTCGTCGTTTATGACTCACTCGTGGTTTTCTTGGATCAACCTGCTGAGGGCGTCCGCTTGAACATTCTGCACACCTGACAGATGAGTCGCCGTTATTGTCAGTCCTCTGGCTAGCAGCCAGTGCCAGATCGCCTGCGCTTCCTGTGATAGTGTGCGCGATCTTGAGCCCCTCTGCTTGTTGAGACAATACATTGTGGTCTTATTGTCCATCTGCACAAGCAAGGAGTTGATCTGGAAGGACGGATGTGTCAAGTGAACAGCTCTGAGTTCCAGGAATTTGATGTGATTCGTTCCCTGGATCTGTAGATGGTCTGATGCGCTCCCCAGCCCTGGAGAGACGCATCCGTCACGATAGTTTGAGTGGGGATGTCCTTGTGGGAAGGAACCCCTCTGAGGAGATTCCCTGCTGAGCACCACCATCTCAGGGACTGTTGGGCGTGACGCGACAACTGGATCCTGTCGTCCCAGCACCCTTTCCTCTGGTCCCACTGATCCTCCAAGCATTCCTGCAGCGGTCTCATGTGGAGGCGCAAATGTGGAGTGAGGAAGATGCAAGAGGCCATCGACCCCAGTAGAGAAGGCACCGTCCTCACTGTTGTAGATGGAGCAGCTATGAGAGCCTGAGCCTTCCGAAGGATCGATAAGCGTCTCTCCTCCGAAGGAGACACGCTTGCTGACAGCGTATTGATGGAGGCTCCCAAGTACTGCAGGCACTGGACAGGAATCTGGACAGACTTGGACATGTTTAAGTGCAACCCCAGCTGGCTCAACAGAACAGCCGTCTTGTTGAAGTGCAGTTGCGCTTCCTGGAAGGTGGAGGCTTTGATCAACCAGTCGTCCAGGTACGGGTAGACAAACACCTTGTTCTTTCGCAGATGCGCTGCCACCACAGCCATGCATTTCGAAAAAGTCCTGGGTGCAGACTTCAGTCCAAACGGTAGTACGGTGTACTGATAGTGATTGGTGCCGACGAGGAAGCGCAGGAACTTCTGGTGTTTCTGTGCAATGGGCACATGGAAGTACTCATCTTGCAGATCTATCGCGCAAAGCCAGTCTCCCCTTTGTAGCTGAGGATAGATCTGGTGCAAAGACAGCATGCAAAACTTTTCCCTGCGAATCCATTTGTTTGTTTGCCGCAAAGCCAGAATGGGCCTGAACTCGTTCTTGTCCTTCTTCTGTACTAGGAAGAAACGTGAGTAAAGGCCCTTTCCCCTTTGAGACAGAGGGACGTCTTCTATAGCCCTTTTTCTCAACAGGGTATCGGCCTCCGCCTGGAGCTCGCGCAGTCGGAACTGCGAGCAAACCGGTGGAATTGCTGGAGGCGGGCTGGTGAAACGAAGACTGTATCCATTGCAAACAATATTCAGCACCCACTTGTCCCGAGTAAATTAAGGGAAGCGCGGCAGCGAGACGGACTGCGGAGGAGGCCATGGTGGAAGAGGCGGAGGGCGATGAGGAGGAAGCGGAGGCGGAGGACGAGGAGTCTTCGGTAGAGGAGGAGGAAGAGGAGGAGGAGGAGGAGTCCTAGGAAGAGGTGGAGGAGTGGGACTCTTCGGCGGCAACGGAGGCGTAAGCGACCTCAGCCGAGAAGGTGAGTAGGTTTGAGAGTACTTAGAGTTGAAAGATCTAACCACTCTCTTCTTCTTTGCAGGTCTTCGCGATGAAGTCCTAGAAGCAGAACTCCTAGTAGACGAACGCAGGCGCTGCCGCGACCGGGGGCTCGTGGAAGCAGAGGACAGGCTGACCACCGAGCCCGGGGACGCCGTCCTTGCCCTGGATCGCCTCCCAGAGGTTGACTTCTCCCTTCTAGACGTCGACTTATTCCTCGACGTCTACCTCTTCCTCGACACATCCCTCGACGGCGATCTCCTTTTCCTCGACGTCGAGTGCCTGCTCCTCGAAGTCGAACGCCGAGTAGACCTCGACGGCAAGCGGCGGTGTCGCCTCAACGGCGAGCGCCGCTGCCTGGAACGATCAAGACATCGATGACTCCTCGACGATGTAGTTCTCGACACCGACCTTGTCTGAGGTCTCGACATCAGCCCCTTCGACGTCGAACGGCGACGCCGCTTCGACCCAGAGCCCTGGGTCGACGGGAAGCACACGGTGGTAAATCCTCTCGACGCCGACGGAGAAATGTGCAGTTTTCTGGCCTTCTCTTGACCGGGGAGCCCCCCAGAGGCCGCAGCACGGGCAGAGGACTCAGATCCAGCCCTCCCATGCTCAGACCCACCTGGATCCTGAAGTTTCCTCCGCTCCAGGCCTTGGAGCCGGATCTTCTCCCTCTCTCTCCTGGTTCTCTTGGAAAAGGACTGACAGATCTCACAATCTTCAGGGACGTGGGATGAAGGGAGACAGAGGATACACACTCTGTGGACGTCCGATTTGGCCTTCTTCCTGGCACACTCAGGGCATCTCTTCCTGGCACACTCAGGGCATCTGTCGAACAATGCAGGCATTTTCGACAGAAAAGGTGGCAAAAACTGGCAAAAAACCCCAGCAAATGGAAGAAGGAGTAGGTAGACGTCGAGTTTAACACTCTAGCCACTTGAGAAGTGTCAAAAAATTAGAATTAAACCCAAAAAGTAAGAGCTCAATGCTCCAGGGTCCTGCTAGCAGGAGCCAGAAAAAAGAACGGAAAGTAAAAGGAGTTTGCTGTGCATCATAGGATACCGAGGGTCTCTGGAGAGTTCCTTAAAGGCACGGTATCCCTTTTCCAGACACATAATGGCAGCCTATGTGGGCTTGTCTGTCCATCCCTTCCTCTCTATCATTCCAAGGATTTTGTGAAGGGGAAGTTTCTCTATGGGTGAAACTTTACCGACTGTGTTTAATGTGATGTTGGTGGAATATCCTTTGCATTTCTAGTTGAAGTACTGGACAGTGTAGCCTTGCAGGTATAGGCTGCATTATTGGCTTTAATTTTCTCTTAAGTGTCTATGAAGGACTGCATTGAGGACAACTTAAGAGATTATTTTGTATTGCTCCGGGGTCCACGCACATGGGCGGGACTATTCACTAGATTATGACTATACACAGAGATCCCCTACTACAGAAGTTGCTTTATTGAGAAACTCGTCAAAGCATACTTTCTTGGCCCCACAAACTATACCTCAAATTGCTTACCAATACACAACTACTCTTAACAACTCTCAGCCCACCCCGGACGATCAACCACCACCTTGTGTGGCTCCAGCCCACAATCTCCTTCCTATTTTATCCCTTTTAAACCACCAACTATCGTTCTTCAGCTTACCTGCCTCTATTCTTTCCCTCTTTGGATAACCTGCTGTGTTGTCCCATAAGCCGAATGACCTTAATCAGGTCTTGGTGCACCTGGGCCTGGGTTGCTGCACCTCCCATCTAAACCATATCCCAACCGTATGAACATTATGCTAACTTGTACATCTTCCTCTAGCTGGTCTTTCATTGGCCACTCTCCACCTGGTCAATATAATGATAATAATTCCACATTTGTAAAGCCCAACTTATCACCCTTAAGGGTATCCAGGCGCTGAGGGCCATCGGGGAGATTAAGTGAGCAATTGCATAGAGTCACATGATGCTGAGCTGAGCTGCCACTGGCGCTCGAACCACGATCCCCACGCTACGGAGTCAGCTGCTTTATCCACTACGCCACACCACTCCCTTGGATTTGGAGGAGTGCCAGATGTTTCTTGCAAAGTACAAGACGTACTCTTGCGGATATCGAGTAACCGCGTCAGCAGTCTGGTGGCGCTCTTCAGTGATGTAGTTGGGTCATGCGTTTTCAGCACTTACTGGCAGAAAGGGTCGTGTGCAGAGTAGTGGCTACAAAGGTGAAGAAGAGGGAGCACAACTATGTCTTTGCGGAACTTCTTCTAGAGATGGTAGAGCTGCTTTCATGACAGCAGAGCTGTTTTCCAATACAGTGACATTTATAGTGCCAACTGTGAACAAGCGGCAACATTAACCATTCTGGTGCAGCAGCTACTGATGGTATTGAGGCTACAGTGTGGATAACTCAGTAGGTGATGCCTTATCCTAATCACAGGCTTAGTATTCTGTGAGTAGGCACCGTGGGCAGAAAGGGAGGCACCCATGGTACTGCAAAACAGCAAAGTCATCATGCTTGGTTGAAGGATCACACACCAGTAGCAGCGGATTACAAATGCCCGGTTTTCAATGACTTTTGCGCAAACCACTGTTTGTGCAGAAACCACTATTGTAAGCAATGCAGTTTTCACGGCACAATGGAAATTATCAGATGCACGAAACTCCACACCCCTACAATTTTCCTCAGGTGCATGTCCAGCAAGTTAAACCTGCTAAAATATAGGGGAGAACAAGCATTTGCAATGCAATAGGTCTCGCATTAGGAAAGTTTGAGCTATTGGTATTGTAAATGGCAAAGTTTTTATTTATGTGTTGTTTTTGAAAATAGCTAAATTAATAGCTTTGTCATTTACAATGCCAATAGTTATAACTTTCGCAAATGTGATACCTATAGCATTTGTAATGCAATATGTTTTGTATTTACATGACTTAGATGTATTGCTATTACAAATAATAATGGCGTTTAATTTTTTTAAATAACTAATAGTTAAATAAAAGTTATTGTAATTTATAATGGCAATAGCTTAAACTTTTCTAAAGAACTTTTGTGAACTAAGACCCACATTCACGCTTACCAAAAAAATGAAACCCCCCCCACCCAAAAAATTAATAAAGAAAAGAGCAACCGGACACAAGATCGGGCAGTGGTTAGAGAGGTGCCAACACAAGCAAGAGACAATAGTCTGTCAGAAGCAGATGGGCTTGTAAAAACCTGAGCTAAACTCGTGGGTCCAGTGAAAACCATACTGCAAAAATATCTTACTATGCTCTTGTGCGCAGGGCGGAGTTGACAAAGCGCCGAGTTGTGAAACGTAAACTAAAATTAAATGCCAGGCTTTTTTTCCTTGCAGATAATTACGTTAAACAACTCAGTGGGTGAGAGGGCAAAGATGTGATTGCACAACTCGCTGACCTCTCCAGCAAATATATTAACCACCATCGCTCTTACCTAAATTATGCCTTGAAACTTGCTAGGTACATAATATGGAGCAGATGCCATAGCCCCGTAAACCGATTTAAATGCAGGGTGTTTGTGACCATATAATGTATCCAGAACTCTTGCTGCTAATTTCAGCGTGCGTAGATTCCCAGAGTACGCTCCTCGTCACTCAGCCGGCCTGCGACCAGGAAGTCAGGCAGGCCGGCGCGACAACCGGAAACAGGAAGTAGGAGGGCGGGAGCCTACCCCGCCTCCCACGGAAGAGCCGCGATTGTTTGGAGCACCGGAGCAGGCAGGAGCCTACCCTGCGCCCCGGTGCCGAAGGAGGGAAGAAGAGTCCTGCTGCCGGGCCCTGCAGCTGAGGAGAGCCGCCGCACCAAGGAAGCCGGTGAGTGGGTTGCTGAGCTGCGAGGGCGGGGGGGGGGGGGCATGTGTGTGCGCGCCCGTGGGGCTGTGTATGTGTGTGTGTGTGCGTGTGTGTGTGTGTATGTGTCTTGGAGTGCGTGTGGGTGACTGTGGGGGAGGGGGTGTGTGTGTGAGCGAGTGTCTGTCTGTATGCGCGCGCATGTGTACGGCGCGGGACGGGACGTGCGCGCACACAAATCCAGGCAAAAGCTCGTACCACCCTCTTGTCCGTCCTTCCCCCGTAACAGATAACATTAGGTCTCCAGCTGGATGCATCCTTCGGATGCATTACCAGCTCGACCTAAAAAGGTGCGTAAATACCGTGACATGCAGATTTTTGTGCAGAAAGCATCAACATACTCAAGTAAAGCCCCATTTTTAGGGCAAAACTTGTGAAAGGTGGAATTTGCAGCTCAAAATAAATTCCTAACCCACAGATATCGGATTTTGTTGTGTGCGATACATATCAGATACCTCAAAGAGGCCCTTACAATCACTGCCATATACTGCAGAAGGGGAATCAGTTGTCAAAGGGGAGTAAATGGCAGTGTGAAACTTTCATAAGGTGCAGAAGGGGTGTACAACGAAGAGCTTGGTAGGATTCAAAAGACATCTTAACCCCAGTCCCTTCCCCACCTTCTCTTTTTGCTTAATCTAATATCAAGAAGGGGGGTTCCCCCCACTCTTTCATAGCTCCCACACAATTAAATCCTCTTCAAGCCTTACCCTCCTACTTCCCTCTGGCATCTACTCCTCTTGCTAATTCAATTTACCATGGTACCACGCCGTTCAGGTGCACCTAATCTCCGAGACACTTTCTCCTGTACACATGTGACTAAAGTAAAAACAGTAAAGGGACTATACTACCTCTATTAACCCCTACATGGAAAACGTGCACACATTAAACATTAAGATTATGTTTCAAATAGCATTACTTTATTAAAAAAAATGTTTCTTAATTAGTCATAATAAATTTAAATTCGAAGATGTTTTTGTTAAGTTTACAAAAATGATCCTATCCTGGGTTTTGAACTTAAGCCTAATAAGACTTTGTCTTTTTTAATTTATCAAATGAACACTTCTTTAAATGTACTTTTTGGTGTCTTTTCCCCTCAAGTTGCATTTTCGTCCAAATCACTGCATTCTGTTTCCAAGGGTGACAAGGGGCTTTTTAGATAAGCACAAGCTGTATTGTGGGGCTTGTAGATTCACATTTAACACTGTATGGATATGCTAAACACTTCAAAAAGCTTTATTCGACAGCGTGTCATAAAAGCATTAAACACCCTATCTTTACAACAATAAATACTACGCTTAAAATCATTCAATTGGGGCGTGGCTTGGCGGGCGAAGATGGCGGTCGCAGCGTTGTAGAGCTCCCGCCGGCCCAGACATAATTTGCTTATTTATCCTGGCCCCCGAGCCCGCTAGCTGTACTATCTGTGTGGCGATTGTCCCTGGCGGCGCCTGGATCTCTCCGGTGTGCAGAGTTATCCTTCCTGACGTTCCGGTGGGCCGAGGTCGTCTGCGGCGAAGTGAGGCCTAGTATCCATTGGCGGAGCCTGGACCTCGATTTTCAAGGTCAGCGGCCGGCGGCCGGTGGTCGGACCGGCCGGGCGATTCCCCGGCCCGTGATTGCAGCTCCGGAGGTTGGGGGAGCCACAGCGGTGCCCTGTGGAGCTGCCTTGCACATCGGGGTGGCCCCCGGACGACGCGGGGTCACTGAGGCCTGTACGGACCTCGGGCAGCCGGGGCCTCGAGTTTCGCGACCCCGGGCTGGCCCGGGCCTGGATTGCGGTGGGCCGGCACTGATCATCCCTGGTGTTGGTGGGGCCGTGGCCGTGCCCTGAGAGACCATCCGACGAGTGGAGGAGGTGCCTGGGGAGGCGAATCACTGCTGAGGCCCGTATACATTGCAGGCGGCCGGGGGGGCCCCGTCCTTCACGCCCGGGGCCTGGCCCTAGACCTCCAAGTGGAGCAGACCGTCGGCGGGAGCTGTGTGGCCGAGGCCCTGGCGAGTGGCTGCGCAGCCTGTTGGTGAGGCTGGGGACTGGTCGAAGGCTCACCGCAACCGTGAGTGACACACCTGGGACCTGCAGGGCGGTTGGAGCCAACTGTGGGGCTGCGAGGCAGTGGGCCACGAGACTGGACATAAGGGGTGGCCGGAGCGGGTGGGGCGGCCCTAGACTGGTCTGGACTTATCTGGTGGCGTGTGGACTGGTCCGGTTGGGGGGCCCGCCCGCCGTCGGACTTCGTTAGAGCCGCGGCCGCCTTTCTCCCCACCCCCAGTGTCGATTGGGGTGGACCACCTTTGGGGCACTGAAGAGCACGGCCAGACGTGGATACCCGGGGTGTTGTGGAAGTGGAACTGTGGGCAGAAATGACCAGGGGAGGAGGAGGCCCGCCCAAGCAGGGTCCCATCGACAAATTTACAGGGCCCAGTGGAGGGCCCAGTGCGTCCAGTGGCAGCAATGGAGCGGTGCCGGACAACGCGGCGCTCATGGCGGCAATCACTCAGTCCAGAGACATGCTGGACGCCAAGATTGGGGCGGTAGGTGTAGATGTAACACTATTGCGCCAGGACCTGCGAAATGCGGTAGAGCGGATCACGGAGACGGAGTCCAGGGTCTCGGTGGTTGAGGCGGACGTTGGGACACTGAAACGGAAAATGGCAGAGATGGAGCACGTCCAGAAGACCCTCGCGTCTCGGGTGGAAGATGCTGAAGGGCGCGCACGCAGAAATAACCTCCGCTTTATAGGATTTCCAGAGAGATGCGAGAAGGATGATATGGAGCAGTTTCTGTCCCGGTGGCTGGAGAGCTGACTCCCACCGGGGGTTCTGTCCAACTGCTTCGTGATTGAGCGTGCGCACCGAGCCCTGACACAGAGGCCGCCGGAGGGTGAGCGTCCTAGACCAGTCATTGCCAGACTTTTGAATTATCACGACCGAGATGTTATACTGCGAGAGGCGAGAACTAAAGGCTCCATCTCCTATGAAAATCAAAAGATCATGATTTTTCCCGACTATACGAAGCTTGTGCAGCAGCAACGCCAGTCCTTTGCGGCAGCCAAAGCCAAATTGCGGGGCCTGAAACTCCAGTACTCCTTATTGTACCCGGCTCGCCTGCGGGTGGTGTATCAGTCCCGGACCCACTTCTTCGACTCCCCGGAGGAGGTCTGGACCCGGGTGGATCGAGGGGATCGTCGCAGGAGCAGGCGGACCGCCCTGCTCGGAAGGGGAGGCATCGGAGGTCCCGATCACGCAAGAGATCCGCCTCTGCTAGTGCGACGCAGACCAGTGGGACAATGGAATCCGACCACTCTGACAATGGCCGTTGAACTCTGGAGGGGTTCTGCCCTTCTCTATTGACGTATCGCCTTGGTTTGCTGAGGGTTCCATAGTGGGACTGCTTGTTTGGGGGTGCCAGTGATGCGGAACTGCCGGCTCTGAGAAATACCCTGGCCGTATGTGGTATCGCAGCTGGGGTTTGGGAGGCGACTTAATAGGGGGTCATCAACCTCCACAAGTTGTGGGAGTAGTCTAGGGGGGGGGTGTGATCTTAAGGTTAAGGGGTGTTGGGATCCATTGGCATGGTTGGCCCTGGGTCCTCGGTTCTGGGCTCGGAGCTGTCCATGCCGCGACAGATACTTCAGTGTTTCATGAGGTATAGAGGTGGGGGGAGTTGGGGACAGGGGGAGGTGAGAGGGGGTTTGTTTGGGGTGGTTTGGGGCTGGGGTCGGAAGGGGGTAGCTGTTGCTGCCTGGGGGTTCAGGGGCGGTTGGGGGGGGGTCGCACGTGCTGTTTTCTGATGTACTGAGTGAGATGTGGGGTGTGTGGGGGTGGCGCAGAGGGCCTGGTTGGGGTGATCACCTTGACAATGGTTGAACAGACTACTATGCTTCCTAACGAGTCCCTGCGTGTAGTAACCTGGAATGTTAGGGGGATGCTCGATATGATTAAACGTGGGGCGGTACTGCGCTGGGGGAAAAGGGAGACAGTTGATGTACTTTTGCTTCAAGAAACGCATATGCTGGGTTCCAAGGTCCTCAGCCTACAGAGATTTGGCTTCCAACAGGTCTATCACGCCGGATTTACTAGAGGGTCCAGAGGAGTTGCTATCTTGGTGCATCGCAGGGTGGCTTATGTACATGAGAAACAGTGGACAGACCCACAGGGTCGATTCATCTTTGTCAAAGGAATGGTGGGTGCTGAACCGGTGGTCTTTGGCAGTGTGTATGCCCCCCCCCCTCTGCAGTGGGCCCTGTCAGAGAGGCTGTTTACAATATGGGACGACATCCCAGAGTCATTGACGGTGGTTGGGGGAGACTGGAATGAGGTAATGGATGCTATATGGACCGTCAGAGGAGACAGGTTGTGGTTGCGGATGTTCCCCCCCTCCGTCTCACATACCAGGCTGCGTGCAACGGTGGAGAGTATGGGCTGGTTGGATGTGTGGCGTCATATGCACCCCGCGGCGCGTGAGTTCACGTATGTGTCTGCGGTACATGGCTCTTTCTCGCGGTTGGATTATGTGTTTATGCCTGGTGCCTGCTTGAGTAGAGTGCGGGAGGCTGCAATATTGCCAAGGGGATTGTCTGATCACTCCCCAGTTGTTGTCAAGATAGAGCTTCACACAAAACGGCAGCCATTCCGTTGGAGAATGTCCTCGTGGCATCTACAACAACCTGAATATGTCCACCACATTCGGGAGGCGATTGACCATTACTGGCGATATAACCTCGTGGGCGATGCCGATGAGGTGGTGGTTTGGGAAGCGATGAAGCCCACAATACGGGGGGTCGATATAGCTTGGTGTGCGGCCGCCCGCCGGAAGCACCGGGAGGCCATTGCCACTGCGGCCGCGCAGGTTGGGGCCCTGGAGCGACGTGGCCGGGGAGGGGGCGATGAGACTGTGATACGGTTACTCCTGCAGGCACAACAGTCGTATGCCTCTATCTTACACGACGAGGCTAAGCAGGCGTGGCTCGCCACCCGGAGAAGAGTCTACCAGTGGGGAGACAAGTCCTGTACGATGCTCCATCGGCTGTGTCAGTCTAATCTTCGGCCGCTTGCGCTGCCGGGTCTCACTGCAGTGGACGGGTCGGTGATGATGGACCCGGCCCAACTAGCAGCTAGCTTTGCCCAATACTTCGAAGAGCAGTATGCCCCACGAGACTGTCTGGAAGCAGATGAGGTAGCCAAATTTCTTGATGACCTGCCGCCGAAGGCGGTCTCTGATGAGGCTAGGACGGCACTTGACGCTCCGCTCACTGCTGAGGAACTTGGGGAGGCCCTGGGACAACTTAACACCGGGAAAGCGCCCGGGCCAAGTGGCTACCCTTGTGAGTTTTACAAGAAATTCCACCTCCTGTTGGGGTCTCACTACCGACGTGCACTTGAGGCAGCCCGGACTCGGGGCAAGCTGCCATCTGATTGGCAAAAAACACAGTTGATGGACAGAATGTAGAACAATGTCATACATTCACCCCAGTACAAAGATCTGGGCCTAAATCCATCGTTTTTTTGCACTCCACACCACCCTGGGTTAGACACTGGCTATATGCAAATCAGCTCTGACCCTGTGCCTCATGGGAACAGTCCAGTCCGAACTACCAAGCCATGTCTTTCCCAGACCGGAATCAAGCATCCAAGGACCGGTTTCTGGCTATCAGCCTTCATTCAGCCTGGATAGCTTGACTCCAGTGGTGTGGAGAGCCTGGGACTCACGTCTGAGCATACCCAGCCCACTCGGGGTGAAAATTGCAAAAAACACAGTTGATGGACAGAATGTAGAACAATGTCATACATTCACCCCAGTACAAAGATCTGGGCCTAAATCCATCGTTTTTTTGCACTCCACACCACCCTGGGTTAGACACTGGCTATATGCAAATCAGCTCTGACCCTGTGCCTCATGGGAACAGTCCAGTCCGAACTACCAAGCCATGTCTTTCCCAGACCGGAATCAAGCATCCAAGGACCGGTTTCTGGCTATCAGCCTTCATTCAGCCTGGATAGCTTGACTCCAGTGGTGTAGAGAGCCTGGGACTCACGTCCGAGCATACCCAGCCCACTCGGGGTGAAAATTGCAAAAAACACAGTTGATGGACAGAATGTAGAACAATGTCATACATTCACCCCAGTACAAAGATCTGGGCCTAAATCCATCGTTTTTTTGCACTCCACACCACCCTGGGTTAGACACTGGCTATATGCAAATCAACTCTGACCCTGTGCCTCATGGGAACAGTCCAGTCCGAACTACCAAGCCATGTCTTTCCCAGACCGGAATCAAGCATCCAAGGACCGGTTTCTGGCTATCAGCCTTCATTCAGCCTGGATAGCTTGACTCCAGTGGTGTGGAGAGCCTGGGACTCACGTCTGAGCATACCCAGCCCACTCGGGGTGAAAATTGCAAAAAACACATTTGATGGACAGAATGTAGAACAATGTCATACATTCATCTGATTGGCGCCATGCGGAAATTGTGGTGTTTCAGAAGCCGGGTAGGCCCCCCGACAGGCACGATTCGTATCGTCCCATATCCCTGCTGGACATTGAGGCCAAAATTCTGGCGAAAGCTCTAGCAAACCGCCTACTTCCGTACATCGCGGATCTGGTCCACCCCGACCAGGCCGGATTCATGCCTCATAGAGCGACAGGCCATAACATCCGGCGGGCACAGGCAGCGGTGGACGCCATGGGGACTTTGGGCGAACAGGCGGCCTTGCTGTTAGCAGACATGGACAAAGCCTTCGACTCTGTCAGCTGGGCATACCTTTTTGCACTCCTGCCCCGTCTCAATCTAGGCCCGGTGTTTTTGTCATATCTTAAGCTACTGTATACCGACATTACAGCCTCGGTACGGGTCGCTGGCGCCATATCTGAACAGTTTCGGATTGGTCAGGGAACCCGGCAGGGGTGCCCATTGTCCCCATACCTGTTCGCCCTGGCTATGGAGCCCCTCGCATCTTGGGTGCGCATAGATGCACAGATCCGTGGGTTTGTGTGGAGTGGGGATCTGACGGACAGGATTGCATTGTATGCTGACGACGTCCTATTCTTCCTCACGGACTTGCAACGCTCAGGTCCCCGAGTCCTAGACATCATGCGTATCTTTGGGGAGGTTTCCGGCCTTCGGCTGAACCTACACAAGTCTACTCTGTGGGTGCTGGGGGGCGGAGCCATAGCAGACCCCTGGGCAGCAGGACTACGGGTGGCATCTGACTGGCTGAAATACCTTGGGGTGTTTCTCTCGGAATCGCCAACCATTGCTTGGGATCGCAACATCGTGCGTGTGTGGGAGCGAGTCCAGGCTGATGCCAAAACGTGGTCCAGAATGCCCCTAACCATATTCGGCAGATCCGCAATCTTCAAGATGGTTGCGCTCCCACGCCTGCTATATCAGCTGCAAAACTACCCCTACCCTGTTAGCCCGCAGTGGTTTCGGCAGGTTAATTCGGTGCTGGGCCGCTTCCTATGGGCTGGATGGGCGGCCAGGGTGGCGCTCCGGACGTGCTTCTTATCCACCTATTGTGGTGGCCTGGCCACCTCCGATCTGCTGTCCTATTACCAGGCCTCTCAGTTGCTTATTCTTAACGAATGGTGGTATGGTGATAGGGGGGACCCGGCATATGCTTTGGAGCGCTCGCTCATGGGGGACAATACGCTACACACCATCTTGTACTCGGCCCGACTGCGGCGGACACTGCCGTCTGTCACGAGGGTGGTCTTTGCTGTGTGGAGACAGGCGTTGCGCCGGATGGGCTGGTGGGGCAAACTGACGGCGGAAACGCCGCTGTGGCATAACGGCCCGCTCCCGGAGCTCTCTACTCTGGCCGGGTTTGAGGGATGGGAGGCCATAGGGATTTCGTTGCTGGGCCAGGTCATGTCTGGAACTACCCTCAAATCGTTTCAGGAGCTCAGTGCGGAGTTCCACATGCCTCAATCCCAGTTCTTCCGCTATCTACAACTGCGTCATGCACTCACCCCCAGTATCGCTCACTTGGAGTCTCTCCCCGAGTTTAGTCCGGTCGAGGCGAAGGTCTTTATGGGGGACCTGGAGGATAGAAAGGTCTCCCGTATCTACCAGACGCTGGTCACTCACTGCTCCTCTACATTGCTTTCCCTCCGGGCGGCATGGGAGGTGGATGTGGGTCCCCTAGACGAGGATGATTGGAGGGAGGCCCTGGAATCCCCGCGAGGGGCCGCTATAGCCATGCGGCTTCGGCTCATCCAATTTAAGTATCTCCATAGAGCCTATTACACCCGAGAGCGACTGTGGAAGGCGGGACTGATTGAGTCTCCGGAGTGTCTGCGCTGTGGGGCCACTCCGGGCTCGCTGTTGCATACGGTGTGGTCGTGTGCTAGACTGTCTGGCTTCTGGAGGGGTGTATGGGGCTGCTTGTCTGAGGTCCTGGGTTGGGATCTCCCCCGCACTCACCGGTTGGGGTTGCTGCATGTCATGGAGGGTATTGGCGGAAACATCTACAAACGTCACTTACTGTTAGGACTTGTTGTGGCTAAAAGAGATCTGGCCCGGGCAAGGAAGGGAGAGAGAGCCCCCCCCCTTATCTGCATGGAAGGCAGGACTGGACTATTACATGGGGCTTGAAAAACCGGTGTTTGAGGCAAGGGGTTGCCCCCATAAGCATTTTAAAATCTGGAAGCGGTGGGCTGATTACAGGGGGCTGTCGTTGGATCCTCCAGTGGAACGAGAGGAAGACATATGAATGAGATGTGTTGCATTGGCCTATGTTCTGTGGCATACCTGTCACACCGCACCTCAGTTTTACTCGTAGCTTCATACACACGTGCGTGGGGGCGGGGAGGGGAGTTGGTGGGGCAGGGTTGTTTTTCTTGAGCCTTTCTCTTTATTGATCGGACAATTGTGCATGCGTAATAAACTGTGCCATAACTGTTGGTGGTAATCTCCTGATTGTGGAGAGCCATAATTTTCTCTTGCCTTAACTGCTCAATAAAATCTGTTGTGGAAAAAAAAAAAAATCATTCAATTATTAAAAACTCACATTAAACTAATTATGCTGTCACTTCATGATTAAGAATAAAAACATTAGTACTAAAAAGAACAACTTTACATCCATTGTTCATGATTAATTAATATGGGGCACAAAAATCACATCACATGGTCTACATCTCCGCCAACTAAAGTGCGAGTGCGTATGATCCACGCCCATCCTAAGAATTTTGCTACTGCAATTGCTAAATGAGGAGTACAGTCTGTTTCCAATATTCTAAGCGCCTCATGGCACCTGCGTGTCCCTAAATTCTGGCACGCTGGTTTTAACCATCTTTTTCTTGGGCGGACATAAAGAGGGCAAACAAACAAAAAGTGCGAAACATCCTCAACTACGTATTTGCAATGGTTGCATTTATTGTCCTTATTCGGCAACCACTTTTGTGAAAAAGCATTAAGGGGCAGAGTTCCAATTCTAAGTTGGAAGTATAGTTTTCTGTCCATAGGTCTTGTGATGAGGTCCCAGTAGGTTTCGCGTAATGGAGCAGATTTAAGATCCAAAAAGCGGCAGGTTAACTTGGTGATTGGTTTGGAACAAAAAACAGAATGCCAAACCATATCCCAATACAGTTTTTTTAAAGTCTCCTTAGGTGGAAAAGCAGTTGTATCAGTGTTGGCCCAAAGGTGATCAAGGTGGAGTTTTGCCAACATGCTCCGAATTTCTTTGAGCCATACGATTGTATGAAATCGGTCCGACTTGATGATGTCCATAAGTGCAGCAGCATAGTGGCCTAGCTCCGGTGTTGACATAATCCGTCTCCAAAATAGTAATGGGCGCAGCCGAGCCAGGTCCTCAATCTTTTTCCTTCCCAGTTCGAACAATAGGGGAAAAATTGGTGTACTCTGCGGGGCACCTACCAGGCGCCGTAGATACTTGTTCTCGGCTAAAGTCAGTTCCCTCAGATTGGCAAAACCCCACAATTCTGAGCCATATAGACAAGCACTCAACACCTTCATACTATACATCTCTAGAACTGGAGATACAGGTTTAGTTAATGAAGTTTTATATTTGAGTGCTACAGCACCTGATAGTTGATGAAACTTTAAGACTGCGGTGTCAATATGGGTCTTCCATTTCATGTTGCCCTGCAGAGAAATGCCTAAGTATGTGAAAGCGTCGACCTGTTCTAAAGCACTCAGGGATGTGGAATTCCTATAGCCCGACGCCCAGGACATATTGTTTGGGGTCAAGGGCAACAAGTTTTAATGTGTATTTTGTCCTTGGGACAAGTAGGCCAACCCCCTGCAGCACAAACCCTTTGCCTGCCAGTTTCCAGTACCACATTAAGGATCAGGGAAGGGTACTGCCTGTAGTTAAGTTAATATTTGTGTGCATGTGTTAATGCTGTTCAAACTTGTATTTATGGTTCATTATTTGAAAGCCTTTATTATTAGGCTGAGCGCGCTAAGTAAATGTACGTTCTGACTGCACTACTGACAGTGGTTCCAGTATGAAAATGTGTTCACACAGTTTCAAAGTTTAGCAACATGAGGCTATGCATGATGCTCACAGAATGCTCTCTGATTAGATGCAAATATTTGCAGAAGCTTTAAAGCAAGATTAATGTTTCTTTGCTTTCAATATGAAATGTTCCTAAAAATGAAAGTAGGGAAATAACATTTTGCTAAACTATTGTAAAATTTCTGGTACCATTTCTTTGCAGCATCATTTCCTAAAATGTGTTGATGCATGCTAGTATTTCCCAAAAATATTCATATTGGAAAATTTGTGTAACCAGTTTCAATAAGATTATGGGAAACAAAAATAAACAAGCCTTGGCAAAGCCAGTAGGTCTGACATTGGTGGTCAGTTTTTTAGTTTGTCAATGCGTGACTTGTTTTGGCATGGCTTTTGTAAAACCTTATGGATGTGAGAGCTGCCGGGCCCTCACCATTATAACAAACATTGGCAAACGCAGAAATTGTTTTTGATCTACAAAAAAGCACACACTGCCACATTAGTTGCTGGCACAAAACAAAACTACTTTGTGTACCGATATGCTCCTTGTGAAAGAGCAGAATGCTGTCACTCACAGTGAAGCCAGCCTATTCTGAGAGAGAGAGAATTTGAATAAACACAAAAGGTCATAGTTAACGCCAGACCAAATTAGGGGCCCAATTGTTAAAGAAAGTCTCAAAAGTGCACCTTTGGTATATGGCTTTCCTGAATTCACAAGAATTTACATTAGTAGGGCAAGAAATTGTACTTCTACAAAATATTTGTGAACTGCATTTCAGCATGAGCAAATATGCATGTGTAGATTTGTGCATGTGAAAACATGGTTGTTTGAAAGTTCATTTTACCTCCAACTACTTTTTTCCCAACTCTGAAAGAAGGTTTACTTACGTCTGCCACACTCAGGAATAAATTACCAACATTTCTCAGTATGGGAAAGATTAGAGAAAATTTGTTGAAAACCCTTAAAACATGCAAGTTAGTAGGTTTGCACAGACTCAAAAGGGTATTCCAACCCTGGAACTACTGCTTACCACCATCATCAGTCCTAGTATGTAGATCTCCGGAAACGTGGCAACATAAAATGATTACTAGTATTTAAACACTACTATGGTATATGCCCTGGTATAATCAGAGAGGCTATACAAGAGCTCTTATATAATGCGATTGCTGCCATAATTTGTGGCAGCACTACATGGCACCAAAGGGACAAGTGGATTTTGTTACAGGACAAGTAGATTTATGAAGCAACCTGCCCCACGGACAAGTAGATATTTTAATAAATTCCACACCCCTGAGTCTAAAGCAGTCCCATTATAGGTGATTTTGCCCTTAAAAACTTTAGCTGAGTTCATACACATACACTTAGTCTTGGAAGTGTTTACCTCTAAGCCCCGAATCTGGCAGAAATCCCCAAATGCATTAATCGCCTTCTGGAGGCCACTAGGGGTTCGCGAAACCAACAACGTATCGTCAGCAAACATAAGTACTGGCACACGAACCCCGTCTAGTATTGGAGCATCAGTAGGGGTTTTCCTTAGGTAGTCCACTATGCCATTAATATATATTGAAAACAAGGTGGGGGCCAGGACGCATCCCTGTCTAACCCCACGCTCTACGGGGAATGAATCAGTTACTTCGCCCTGGGCCCCCCATCTGATCCTGGCATAGTTATTTTCATGCATACGAACTAACAATGTCAGCAATTCGGGGCTGATTCCAGCTTCTACAAGTACACTCCATAATTTTTGCCGTGGAACTAAATCAAATGCTGACTTCAGGTCAACAAATACAGCATACAACGGGCCATCACTCAAGGTGACGTTTTTCCAGTATAAAGCTAGGAAATAAAAGACCTGATCGATGGAGCTTGTTAGTGGGCGGAAACCAGCCTGAAAAGGAGACAAGATATCTTTCTCGGTAATCCATGCTTGTAATTTGTTTTGCACTAGACGACCCATCAGCTTCTGAACAGAATCAATAAGACTGATGGGTCTGTAGTTGCTGGGTAGTGCCTTATCCCCTTTTTGGGTTTCGCCTGCCGAAGGCTGCGCTCTGCGCAGCTCTTCAGCGCAGGTGAAATCCTATGTCGTCAATAAGGACTCCTGGAACGTCCCCCGGCTCTCATTGGTTAGCTCCATAAATGGAGGCTAGCCATTGAGTGCCGGATCTGTCCATCAAGGCTGGACCAGATTCGGGGGCGTTCCGGAGATTTTTTCCCAGGGCGGAGTTACGTTTTTTCCCGTTCCCTCCCCTTTCACTGAAAGTGAATTCAGATGCGCTGTCCATTCCCGCCCCCTCCGTGTGCCTTTCCGCCCCCCTTGCTGTCCTGTGCACGTTTCCCGCCCCCTCCCGCCATCCGTGTCCTCTCCCGCCCCCCTCCCGCCGTTCGTGTCCTCTCCCGCCCCCTCCCGCCGTCCGTGTCCTCTCACGCCCCCAGCGAGTGCCCACCTCGCGATTTCTGCCCGCCTGCCTGCCTAGCGAGGGCCGCCGCGCTGCCCGCAGCGACCCGGAAGTACCTGGCCGGCCGGCCAATCCCTTCGCGGCCGGCCGGAAGTCCCGCACCCGCAGCCCGGGGGAGGGAAAGGGAAGCCTTGCTGTTTGCCGCTTCCCCCTGCCTGGGGGAAGCCTTTGCCGGTGTTGCCGGTCTTCCATGCCTGGAGGGAGACCGGAGAGGAGCCTGACGAGGGTGGAGCGGAGGGGGCGCGGGGAACACTCCGTATCGTCAAAATGGAATGTCACGTGGTGTTCTGCCGGGACCCGGTCGCAACTTGTTCTGTTTCTGTCCAGGAAGTAAACGCTGTCCAAGCCAGAGTGAAACTGAGGTCGACACTCTAAACTGAGAGAAGGTACATAAATCATAGCATAAAGAAGCAATGCATGCCATATAGCGCCGTAGAGGTAATTACAGCAAAGTCACCTATTGCTCAAGTTTATGTCTGGCACTTGCATGTGTAGTTAAAGGACTGAGCATCATTATTGAGAACTGCTAGAGACGCTGCTGCGTACGTTCAAGTTCTTGCCAGTTGCAGTAGACTTGCGAGGTCCTCCATAACAGATGTTTACAAGGTAGCCAAGCACAGGCCAGACATTAGATTTGTAAAGTCAGTGACTGTGACGATAACCAGACACAAGTTTTGTACCCGTTCGCAGAGGCCATAGTTGACAGTGGAGGAGTTTGTAGCATGTTTAAGAGTTGTCAAAAAGTGTACATTTGGAGAGATGACTTACGAGTTAATAAAGGGCCATTTACTTGCTGCAGGAGGTAGTTGAATTTAGTTTATTGGCTGCTGCCTCACCTGCAATGAGTTCGCACTGCAATGAATCCCGTGACCGACACCGAACCAATGCATCGGGCGGCAGGCAAGACCGTGACTGAACATGGTCTGGACTCACTGCAGTGGCTGTCACATGGTGGTTCATTCGCAGTTCGCCTGCCCAGAACACCGCCGGGACCCCTTACTGTGCAGCTAGCTGAGCCGGCCCAAGCGAGCCTGATGGCCGGCGGAGATAAGGCACAGAGATAGAGGCAAGCCAGGAAGCTGGGTTGTACGAAATAATAATTGCAGCTGCACTCGCTGGTCGCTGCTGCAAAAAAGTAAGTGTGCCTAGCCTTGGAATGAGGGGCTTCATTCAGTTGCTGACAGGCTAAGGCTTAACTTAAGTGTCCCATATAATGTGCTTGCACGCACAAACGACTTGAGACAATGCATGCAGCACCTAGTGTGCTGCAGCTACTAACGGACACCATAGCCGACCTCTCCGGCGGTGCAGGAGTCAGTCGTCACGTGCATCTGCAAAATGCATTCGGAGCCTACCTAATTGGCAATAGCCATGATGAAATGAGCGTTGATTTTTCCAGAAAGTAGAGCAAAATAGCATTACGTTCATTCAAAGTGCTCCACCCGTGTCTCTAAATCCAGCACCAGCAACATGTCGGAGTACACTTTTATTATAAAACAAAATAAACATGTAATAGACTTTATGATACAAGATAACACACTCTCTTTTAATTGTATAGAACAACTACCTATCATGTGTGCCTCAGCCTCACTCTCTTGAGGCTTGCCCAATGCAGTCTGCGGCAGCTCGAGGTAATCAGAGTCAGCTATTGTGGACTATTAATTTATGATTAGGAAGCTGACTTGCCTCTGAAACTTGCAGTGAGTACTAGTAGAAATCTCCAGCAGGAGAAATACAAGAGCAGACTTCTGCAACTGAGAGCTCCTTTTATTAGCGTCCCTCAGGACTACAAATTGACTGTCTGATCGATCGCTAGGACAGCAGTGTCTGCAGTCTGCAGCCGGTTGAGCAAGTTAGTGTTTTGCAGCAGTTGTAAGATCTTCTTAAGGAGTTTCTTGCTGCTCAAATGAGTGTCATTAGATAGATAGATCTATGTAGCTCAGGCGCTTAACTACAGAGAGATGCATGGAGCGGTTTCCATACAGGTCAAACAGCAGTCTCTGTGCGACCTAGCCAGTTGCATAACGGAACATGAGCATTTTCTAAAAGTGATGTGTGCTTTCCCAACATAAGAAAGTACCTTTTCAATTGCCATAACTAAATACCAAGCATCTTCTCCAGTGCAAAATTTGTGGCGGTGGGCACCAGCAATCATTTTTGGGCAGTGTGTGCGTGCATGTGACTGCTCCAGAGTGTGTGTGTGTGTGTGACTGCTCCTGGGTGTGTGTGACTGTTCCAGGGTGTGTGTGTATATGACTGCTCCAGAGTGTGTGTATGTGACTGCTCCAGTGTGTGTGTGTGTGTGTGTGTGTATGTGACTGCTCCAGAGTGTGTGTGTGTGTGTGTGTATGTGACTGCTCCAGTGTGTGTGTGTATGTGACTGCTCCAGTGTGTGTGTGTGACTGCTCCAGTGTGTGTGTGTGTGACTGCTCCAGTGGGTGTGTGTATGTGACTGCTCTGGTTGTGTGTGTGTGTGGGGCTCTGGGTGTGTGTGTGTGGCTCTGGGTGTGGCTGGCACTGGGTGTGTGTGGCTGGCTCTGGGTGTGGGGCTGGCTCTGGGTGTGTGTGTGTGTGTGGCTCTGGGTGTGTGTGTGTGGCTCTGGGTGTGTGTGTGTGTGGTGGTAATTGCTGTCTGCTGAGCTCGTCCGTAGGGTACAATAGTTCTCACATTTGCGAGAGATTAAGCTATTGGCAATGTAAATGACAATGCCATTTATTTATCTGTTTTCAAAACCAACACATAAATACAAATTTTGTCATTTACAATGCCAATAGCTCTAACTTCTCCAAAGGCGAAACCGTTGCATTGTAAATGCTTGTTTAAAGACTGGAATAATTTACGCTCCCTTCCAAGAATTTGGTATTGGAGCACCCTGGGCAAGCGAATTGGCTAGCCAAACAAAATATTGGCACCATGTATCCCGGTCGCTTAGAAATACATCGGCCGGAATTCCGTCCATACCTGGCGCTCTCCCCCTGGTCACCCCATCTAATGCTATATTCACATCACCCAGGGTAAACAATTCCCCTTTTGAGAAGACCATGGGGGGCTGTATTGTGGGGCTTGTAGATTCACATTTAACACTGTATGGATATGCTAAACAAATTCCATTATGCAACGTGCTGTTGACCAACAGGAAGAACAGGCTGACTTTTTGTTTTTTTTACACAGGTGCCAAGAGCACTCTGAAGCAATAGTTTTGTAAAAGCCTTACAACCCAGCGTAAGCTGGCCTCCGTTCAAATAAGCTACCGGTTTTAGGACATTTTCCGATGGTGACCCCAGTACACGCACAACAATGTATATCATGTTTGTCCACTACAACCGCGGAGCATGGCTTGCCATTTAAGTTTATTAAAGGACAAGCCAGAAGGAAGCAAAACAAAACGTAAGAAAGGCTGTTATGATATTCTCAGAGACCAGGTATAGGAATTCTGTGGCCAAGTTGGAATCTGCTTGGTATTTCCACATCTTAACCACATTATCTCACATGCACGCGACAGAAATGGAAGATTCCTCTAATCTAATAAAGCACTGCAATCGTCAATCCAACTGCTCTCGCCTTAATAATAAGAAAAAAATACTGAACGATCACTTTGCTAAGAATATTGTTTTACACAGCTGTATTTGCGAAACCACAGGTATTTTCAAGCTTTAATTTACTTAAAGTTAATATTTCACGCTCTGATTTCCTTTCATAAGTATTGCTGCACCTTTTATAGCAGTGTGTTGGGATGTTCCAAGTTACACAAAATTTTTAGGTCGAGCCTTGGCAGTGCATGCGCTGCTCTGCGAGGCATGCTGTATTCTAGTATAGACTTGTAGCCCCACCCACTTTCGCCCATATTCGTCATTGGCTTGTGTCGTCATCCTTCGTAAATGCTGGCTTCTGATTTGTTAATAGGACTGTTAGTTCCTTCTTAGTACCACCTGTTCTCATTGGAGGTTATAAATGAAGGACTGTCCCTTTCACTTCTGTAGTTACACGCTATGTCGTATTTAGTCGGCAAGCACCATTTTGTTTAATGAGTTTCTCTTACTGCAGGCAAAACATGCTTTCCTGCAGCATTCAGAGCGCCAAGCGCGCTTTCACTTTCCAAGCAGCCTGGGACAATGGCGGCCGCTTCTTTGAAATGAAATAGGTCGTGCATTTACAAGAGTTTGAGCTACTGGCATTGTAAATGACAAATTACTTTTATTTATGTGTTAATTATCAAAACAGATAAATAAAAGACATTGTCATTTACAATGCCAATTGCTTAAACTCTCGCAAATGCGAGACCTATTGCACTGCAAATACTGGTTTAAACAAACAAATGTCTTGTCTTTTTCTTCAAGCCTTTACAACCTTTTTGAAACTGCCATTAAAAAAAGATGCAAAAGCAGTTGGTGCAGAAATAAATATCTTTTCAAAACTTATTTAGTGAGAGAATACTCCAGCAGAAACATTTTGGCGAAAATAAAAGCATTTCTACAAGTCAAGCTACGCCAAGTTTACAAAACTTTGCATGATATACAAAGTTTGTAAACTTTGCGAAACATTGGGGGTGAAGTTTATATTTCGCCCCACTCTAGGTTATATTTGTATGACAAAACGCCCTGGCAGGTAGAGATTCTTAAACCTTTTGAACAGGCATTAGAAAATAAACTGATTACTTTACCTGTTACTTCACTAATCCAAGTCCTAGATTGCACACCATAATCCTTAACATAAAAATCGATTACCAAAAAAGTTAGGATACGACGGGCACTCGCGGGGTCGCCAACCCCTGTAAATCCGCACACCTCCTGGTGTTTCCTCACTTCTTTCTCAACCGTGAGAAAGAAGTGAGAAAACTTCGAAACACGTTGGGTGTTCCCTTAGTTGCCATTAAATCACATTGAGCACTAATAGTGGCCTCGACTCTGGTTCTTCTCGCTGTTAGGAGTTAATACCAGGAGGTTTGCGGATATATATAGATAGATATATATATATATATATATACATACACACACATACATACATATACACACACACACACACACACACACACACACACACATATATATATTATTTGTAAACAATGGTACTCCCCTTTGGCTGATCAAGAAACCCTAGGTCAAATGCAAACTGAAATTCTGGGATGTAGATGGTTATCAAACGCCGAATTGATCCTGCATTTTCTGATTATATGTTTTCTGTCCAAGTTAGATGACCAGTCATGGAAGGAGGTGTTTAACATGATTGGGTAGTTTTGCAGTGAGAAGGCAAAAAAGTGATTGTTTCATGAGATTTTAATTTGCATATAGATGGTACGAGTGTCACAGCCCAACAGTTTATGGAAACAATTGGGGATCTGTGGTCTGATCCAGTACATCTTGTCAGCAACACATGTAGAGAGACATTATCCAAGATCAAATATGTTCCCGGGAAGGTCTAATTATGACAGACTTTTCCTTGGACTGATAAAGATTAAATCATGTTTTTTATTATGGGATAAAAAATCCCTTTGTCATACATCCTCAACTAGAAGGGCTTGAAAGAAGCTTGCTGAAGAGCATGTCTCAGAAAGAATAGCCATGTCGTTAAAGGAAGTATTGGGCTGTCAGACAGTTAGCAGACTTTGGGTAATCCAATAAAGAACTTCTGATAATACTAAATGAGGAAGCACCTACATGGCTAAACAATAATTTACAGTAGTAAGGCCACAAATAAGTGGTATACAGATGCCTTCCAACACGAGAGACTCCTGGTACAGAAAGGAAATGAGGAAATGCTATAATAGTAATGAACTAGCTAGTAAAAAATAACAACTAAGAACTTATAATTAGAAACAAAGACCAGGTCAAACCTGACAATTCAGGCAGACCGCGATGGAGCTCAGATCATATACAGGAGCCACGCAGGGCCCGCTGCAGATAGTTCCTTCAAGGAGGAAGCATTGAAAGCGAGGAGCAAGATGCGAGGAGCAGTCGGATGCAATGTGTTGGCATCAATCCTTAGGATTGTAGGCGATGCGTCGGTTTCGAGCCGCGCAGGTGGGAGATGCGTTGTCATCTAACGCCTTGTGAGGTAGGCGATGCATCGTCGAGCTACGCTGCTGGCGTTGTGATGTCCTTGAAGCGGCAATGAGTTATGTTGAAGTGAATGCATCGGTTCAGAACGGCGCAAAGTAGACGATGCATAGATTTTAACAGAGACAGCTAGAAAACCCACTTCCAAGTGCCCAGGACTGGATTGACACCACTTGGCAGGACAGGGGTCACAGCTAGCAGAGTCCAGTGGCTGTAGCACGGTTGAATGAAGTCTTTGATGTCCCTGAGACTTCTGAACAGGAGGCAAGCCAGAAGGCACTTGGAGTCACTTGGTTCTGGGTATGTAGAGATGCAGATCCAGTCCTCCTCACTACTATTAGGCAAGGAAGGCAGCAGGGTAGGCACAGCAGAGCAGGAGTCCAGCAGAGTGCAAATCCTTTCAGCAACACAGCAGTCCTCAAACTGTAAACAAACATTGGCAAAGATAACCGGTCTAGCCTTTGGGACCTATTGGCGCTGTCCATGGTTTGTGGCTATGCACAACAGCATCGGTAACCAGCATTGGTAAAGCCAATAGGTGTCACATATGCAGTGTTTTATTTTAAGGCACGTTGCACAGCAGCTATGACATAGCCAGCATTCACTGCGTCACAGCGCTTTTTTCTTTCTTGAAGCCATGTAGCAAAGCAGCCTGAGCTTCTGTGAACAATGTCTAAATTGTCACAGACCAGCAATACAGCTCTCGCTGCAGATTATGATGCTTGGTGAAGTTATCCACCCTAAAAGACTCATTAGGCTCAATTCGTGGGAACAGACAATTGGAGCGTTGCTACAAAAGCTTTAGCTGTACTTGACAGCTGTAATTGTAGAAAAAAAGGATCACGAAATCCACTAGGGAATATGGCAGTCTAGTGCATTTAAAATTGCCAATAGAAAAGATGCATCTCGTAAATTAAATCCGAGTTTAACAAAATATTAAATCATGCAAACACAAAAAACAAAAGGAAGTTTAAGGAGCATCTCTGAACCAGATTTTCGTTATTACACAGCACAATTAAAAATTCTAAAAACTTAATTGCACAGGCCTTTTAAAAAAAGGTCAGATTGTATCCGCAGGCCATGTAACAGAACGTTTTTTTGAAGCACTGAACTCCTTAATTAACCTTATAAGTTTGTCACTTACAAGTACAAGTCCAAGCCTTTTGTAATATGTTGGCTGATTTCTTGAATTAAAAAATGTTAAAAGATTCATACTGATATTGTTTCTGTACAGATTCTACTTGAGCCTTATCAGGACACAAAAATGAAATGGAGACCTACTAGTCGACCTCTTGGACATCCTTCATTATTCCAGACAAACATACTATTGGAAATCTTCTCTGAGGGATAACATCTGGCTCTCTCTTTCACAGTTAATGTGTAGACAGTCCCCCCCCCTATTTTCGCAGGCCGGAGCCTACCTCCTAAGTTCATTTCCTTCTTTTCCCATGCCGCTGTCCTCATTTACTGTCCATGTTACAGTCACTACTGCCCTATTTCCTCGTCATCTCTATGTGACCTTACAGTATTAATGCACTGCCTCATGCCACTGTTTGTTGTGCGGGGGTCGCAGATATTGTTGTTAATGCTAAATGAAAAACCTTCAAGTTTGGAAAAAAAAAGGATCAATTCTGGATCTCTACAGGATCTCTATCATTTCGCACTGGGACACTTCTTATTCCATCTCCTACAATTGTCGTACAGGAATATTTTGCAACCTCTTTATCATTCATTAGCCACTATTCATTCAGCTTCGAAGAGGGAAATGGTCTCCCACATCTTAAGCCACAAAGTATATACAGCAGGCACATCCAAAATTGCCGTGAGACCGTTCTCCCTGCACTTAGTAAAGCATTGGAAAAGTAATTTATTAGGCAACTATAAGATTATTTAGACACAATTTCCCAGATGATGGGAAATTCAGATCAAGATCAAAAAGAGATAGAATTGGCAATGCCCTTGGCCACAGCAAAGCTGAACCTCATAATCGATGGTCACTCTACAACAGCAATTTGCTCCTCTATCGCCACAATTTTTGCTCAAATGACCTGAAGATTTTAGTATTCGTTGATCTGTGCTTTAAGGGTTCCCATCTTTTCTAGGAGGGTAGGAGGGAAGAACACGCTGTTAAACGGGACTATTTTAAATCGGATTTTGCTCCAGTACCTCTCGGAGCTTCTCAATCTCCCTTGGATATTCAATATCCATGCACAATTTCCAATTGAAATGATTCACCCTATAAGTAAACTCTTATGCAGATGATATTTAGATCGTTGTTGGCCCCCCCGTTCCGATCCTCGGCCACCAAAGTCATCTGCGGCGTTCCGCAAGGATCCTCACTCAGCCCCACCCTCTTCAACGTCTACATGAGGCCCCTCGCAGCCATCGCACGCCAAAACAACCTCAACATCATCTCCTACACCGACGACACCCAGCTGAACCTCTCCCTCACCAACGACCCCGCCACCGCCAAAGCCAACCTACAGGAAGGAATGAAAGACGTCGCGGAATGGATGAAGATCAGCCGTCTGAAACTGAACTCAGACAAGACGGAAGTCCTCATCCTCGGACCATCTCCCTCCGCCTGGGACGACTCCTGGTGGCCCCCTGCCCTGGGCACCGCCCCCAAGCCAACGGACCATGCACGCAACCTGGGCTTCATCCTGGACTCCTCCCTCACGATGACCAAGCAAGTCAACGCCGTCTCGTCATCCTGCTTCAACTCCCTGCGCATGCTCCGAAAGATCTTCCGATGGATCCCCACCGAAACCAGGAAGACAGACTACGGGAACACCCTCTATGCTGGAACCACAGCCAAACTCCAGAAAAGACTCCAGCGCATTCAGAACACCTCAGCACGACTCATCCTGGACATCCCTCGCCACAGCCACATCTCTGCCCACCTGAAAGACCTGCACTGGCTCCCCGGCAACAAGAGGATCACGTTCAGACTCCTCACCCACGCACACAAGGCTCTCCACGACACAGGCCCGAAGTACCTCAACAGCCGACTCACATTCTACACACCCACCCGCCAGATCCGTTCCGCCAGCCTCGCTCTCGCCTCCGTCCCACGAATCCGCAAATCCACCGCCTGAGGAAGATCCTTCTCCTACCTGGCAGCCAAGACATGGAACTCCCTCCCCACCCACCTACGGCTGACCCTGGACCATCTCTCCTTCAGGAAACAACTCAAGACCTGGCTGTTCGAGCAGTAGCAACCCCCCCCCCCCCTCAGCCCCTTGAGACCCTAACGGGTGAGTAGCGCGCTATACAAATTCTATTAATTGATTGATTGATTGGCCTACACTAACACTATAAATCCTCCCTTGTTACCATTGTCTTATGGACGGTCCAACGCTAGATTACATTGACGCTGGATTACATTGAACGTTTTAACGGTCAATGCCTGCAAAACAGAAAATATAATTCTAGGCAGCCACGAATAGCGCTGGGGTGACATACTGGTCTTCAAGTAAGGGTCTGTCTACTCTTCCAGTAATGAAAGAGCAGTCTTTAGACTTTCTGCTTGACAATTATCTCTCTTGTCGTCATGTATCAACGGAGTATGCTGCTCTGGCTACTAAGCCCTGTGTTTCCTGAGAAGCGCACTTCATTACTTCATTAACTTCCAGATAACATGCCCTCTTTGATCATTTCTACCCGTGTTTCACCTATAGGCTTTTATTGGGTCCAAAGCTAAACTCAAGGTGAAGATACAAAGAATACTGACCGCAGCACTTCATCTCGTTTGCAATTATAGGAAGTTTGATCATTTTTCGGAAGCTAGAAGGAAACCACTGGCTGCCTGTGGTTAGGAGAATTCAGTTTAAATGTTTGTGGTTTCTACATAAGGCCTTTTACTCAGTTAAGGAATTGCGCCTGGCCGAATTAATCAAGCATTATATCCCCATGCCGTTTGCTACACTCCAAGAATCTCTTGATATCTTTGGTGGAGTGCTACATGGTGCTGCATGAAACACCTAATACTTGTATAGAAAAACTTACAGTGTGGCCAAACAAAGCATGTTTAAGTCTATTGTAAAGACTGTTCATCTTTATCTAGGCAAAAAATATTGTGTAATAAAATAATCGGTTCAAAGTATTTCTTTTCTGTTATATATGGCTTCCATAGGAAGGCTCGAAAACAATTGGACCAAACTCCAGTAATTTTCTGAAGTGATGCAACGGCAATTGGTAACCAAATGGCTACCCGCTATTGCGACTCACTAGGGGAAGTGCTTGCTTTACCACTGTTCCACTGCCTCACACTTCCCTCTACAGAAGAGAGCACAGCACAGTGGAAACATTACATTTGTCAGTGTTACCCATCTTACTCCACATTTCCTGGGTCTCAGTAGTTCTGGTGGAGGTGAGAGGACACAGGAAGTGCTATGGCTGCACCAACCGCGTTCTCTCCGGTCAGCACTGACAGGATAGAACAACCAAAACCTAGAAGTGGTTTTCACAGCACTGCTGTCAGCAAGGTGCAGGATCATTGCTCTCAAAGAGAGCAGACTGCGCAGCTTAGGGCACGGAGGGGGCAGGTGGTTTAATATTTGGATTTGGCTGGGTGAGGACAGGTTTCAGAGTTTGGTGGTGGTGTGTGGCAGGAGAACAAGTTTATTTTTAATATTTGGAGGAAAGGCCATGATATATGAAGCTTCCACATTACAGGAGCTGATTTTATTTTAGTCGGGCTATATATAACAAAATTGTAGATGTCTAAAATGTGAATAACAGGAATGTTTTCCACCACATGGTTCGGAGTGAGATCATACAACTCAATCTTCGCTTCAATGTTACTCATAGCAGAGAGAAAAATGGCCATTATTCACAGTTACCCTACTATAATTCTATATAAACAGTGACATAAAATATTTTCTGAGCCCCATTATGCATTTAAATAGTTTGGAGAAGTTTGCACACAAAGCGTGTATGGATTTTATTGTAACAGAGGCTACATGGACAGAGAGGAGACCAAGCAGACTAGTATACACACAGACCAAATAACCAGTGCAAAATGGTGGCTACACTACGTTTGTAAAGTGTAGTAAATAGGTAGGAACCTCAATTACCCGTAAAGGAAAATAGCCATCCTCAATATGACTGTCACAAGCCGACATGCTAGTCCACATTCATTTCTAAATTTGGGTGAGCCATCTTCGAATAGGAAGACTGACTGTACAGCTGAATCCAAACCAGTCACTACCATAGACAAACTATGGAGCCTGTGGAGCATGTTCACCTTTTCTAATCTTTTCACAATACAGCTTGCAAATAGAACAATACACAGCAGTTGTAGACTCCACTATCCCAGTGCTAGCAAGCATAATGATTTGCATAGCTTCACGTATGCCGCAGCTTACCATGAAGCACATGAGTAGTGGTGCATCTCCCACACCATTACTTATGTGCTTCAGAATTTAGTACTACCAATAAACTACAGTAGAGTCCTTCTAAACCAGGATGAACCCACCTGCCTCCAGGCAGATCAAGTGGTGTGACAAGGCAGTTTTCACATTTTGGTCTCGAGATGTGCCAGCCTACTGCAAACCATGTACAATATAAGCTAACCCACATCTCCAATGCTGAGAGCACCATACATCTGTTAAGCACGGGAGACAAGAGCTTGGACCGCTAAATGGGTGATTGGAAGCTTTTGAACAACAGTCCTAGAAGATTTTAATGTCTGATTAGCCCAGGGGAGCCAGTCATCAGACAATGCCATAAGCACATGCAAAAGCACTAAGAAACACAGCTAACTGTAAGGTAAGTGAAGATGGGGAAGCAATTACCATCTTTGAATCCAGCACTGCTGTGCTTCGTGCACTGTAATGGTTACAGCACTGTTTAACGTGACTACTACAAGATAAGGTTTTCGATCATGACTGTCCTAGTAAAATCCAATATGTTCTGTAAGTTCCACTACTGCATATAATCACAATTAGGAGTATAGCTGTAGAAGTGAGATTCCTATCAGTCTCACTGGTGCAGGAACACCCTTAGTCTACGGGTTCACAAACCGAGGATCAACACTGGAGTGGAAACAAAGTACAAGTTTATTTCACTCATGAGAGGAGTCCCATCACGCAGACACAGCAAGTGCCAGAGGGAGGGAACTAACAAGTACAAGTTCAAACATGGCATTTATACTTACCTCATGAAACACATTGAAACCACTTCATCATTGTTAAATAATGCTTACACAACCCCTTTTGGCATTTTTACATAATGCGTACATGCTGAACTGTTGAATCCCGATAAACCCCTACCCACATCATCTTTGTAGATAGGCAAGGTTACAGGCGTTGGTGGGCTAACAGATTAGACAGCTGTACACTTTGGCCCTTCAGCAGGGCAGGACTCCTTACTGTGGCACACAAGTATTATCAGTACAACCAGCTTTCCAGTGAACATGTAACTTCTGACTCTATGAAAGTCCCCGCAGAAACACAACAAGCATTTGCAATGCAATAGGTCTTGCATTTGTGAGAGTTTAAGCTATTGGCATTGTAAATGACAATGCCTTTTATTTATGTGTTTTGAAACCCTGCAAGCAGTGCATATGTACTTATAGTCCTTGCTTACAAAGAGCAGGGCTGGCAGTAAAAGAGGCATGGTTACTGCCAGCCTTGCTCCTCGTAACCAATGACTATAAGTATAAAGTACATGTTTAAGCACCGCTTGCAGGTGTTTAAAACATAAATAAAAGGCATTTTTATTTACAATGCCAATAGCTCAAACTCTCGCAAGTGCAAGGACTATCTATGGCCTGCCGGAAAGCCATGTGAACGAGCAAGATGGCACAGCTGTCCGCACAGTGGGAATACTTATGTTTCCACAGCAGGCATCCTTTATCATAGTGAAGGGCTTTGCAGCAGAATGTCAGAACGCTTCTTATGGAAAATCAGAGGTAGTCTTTATCCAGTACCTTTATGGACACAAATACTTGCTGCAACCATGTTTAAGGTTATACAATTAGTAGTTTTACATTGTCCAGATTTTTTAAAGATTGTATTGGTGCCCTCGAGTGAGTGAAATGATGTCCGCAATAACATTTCTGGTTAGTATTATGATAGATGTTATAATGCTGGAGTACTATATATATAGTCGAATGGGCTTTTTGAGACCCCAGATATTGAGACAGGTTGGATTTTTTTCAAATTTCCCTTTCATTGTCAGAGCTCATCTTAGGAGGAATCAGAGCAGAGGATGCAATTTTGTAATTTCAGTGCAATCCCGCCCCCTTTTATGAGCACTGTAGTGGCCGGTAGAAAATACATATAACGAAACAAAGGGAATAACTGAAGTGTTTTGGTCAAAATTAGTTTTTACTGACCAATGCTATAAGGCTGTGACTACTCAATCACAAAATATGTTATGTCCATGGTACCAGCGAACAGTGTAAGACTGACTACACTATTGTGTTGTCCTTTGAAAACATGAATCCTTTCAGATAATTATTTATATATAATGAAACCGGGGTTGCAATAAAACAAATGTTGTGCCTCGAAAGGTGTAGATGAATAATGAAGTGGGTAATGTATGAAAAGTAACAGTCCGAACTACGCTCCATTAAATAAAGATTTTGGGGATGACACTGAATCATGAAACAACAGCTGAGGGAGGAAACTGTTAAAGTAATTTGTGTTATTTTAGAATGCCGGTTGAAAAGTCAGTCACCATGGGGTAGCTAGGTACAAAGGCATCTTGCACTGAGTTCACAGTTGCCTCCGAGCCTGTGCCTCGTCCTCGGAATTTAGACATCTCAATTGATCTTCGAATATGCCGACAGTATGACCACCCTGATAAAAGTTGATATGCTCATTAGTTCTAGCTGGCCTGAGAGCCCACAGCTCCAGAGCACGTTGCCTGGAACTTCACAGTAAAGGCACAGGGTCCGTTGCGGCTCTGGTGTGCTTTGGCGCACCACATCACAGAGGCCAACAACAGAAAGGAAACCCTTTGTCTACAATTTGCTGCAGTGCCTCTTGAAAGAAGCCAGATGGAATGAGAGCACGTTTTCCATTGGTGTTCGCCCAGCACCTTCCTAGCGATTGTGGGCCCCGAATTAACCAGGAAGCAGTCTGCACAATTATAAGCCAGAAACTGCAAGATAGAATGCTTCACGATACTGATATATGAATTGTTATTTATAACTGTTGCTAAAGGAATTCTATTTTTAAACGGTCTTCAATTTCTGATATAGTTTAGTACTTTTAATCTTGTGATTTTTAATAACAATTGAATTCTCTCTTCTAAATGAATGTGTTTTTTTTTTTTTTTTTTTTTTTTTTTTAATTGTAATGTAAATACTTTTATGGTTGTCAAAACGAACAACCGAATAAAGTTTATTGACTTGACTTGACTTGAATGCTTCACGGAAGAACATTTATAAAAATGCGTTCTCTGTTTACCGCATTAGCTTTGTAAATGTATTGCTCGACAGGCAGACATTGCAAATAAGGCTCTTTCTGTGACGTCATGTGCAGTGGAATACCGTGATGTTAGCGCTCGTTTTAAGCCGGTGGTGGTGAATTGCTTGTTCACCTGTCCCTCCTCCGCACTGTTACTGAAGGTTGTACAAGCAGCAGGCAGTAAAGGTACAACATATACTGGGCGTGGTTGCTTGTCACTCCGCCTTCAAAGGCTTTTGGCCGATTCACAAAGCGGTCATGGGGAGTACCCTTACACGCATTGGTGAGTGGTCTGCATTCCACATTAGTAAAACTGCAAAGAGGGCGCAATCCAACAATACTAATTGGTTATTCGTTTACATACCACAAAGGCTGGGTTACTCTGACAATCCAGCCCTACTGGCCTTTGGTGTGTTTCTTCACATTAAATGTGCTTCCTCGCTTGCTGCTCTCCTATTGCATTGTGGACTTTGTAGTTCTCAAATTTGCAAGTTCCATCCCCACCCATGGGCTTCATGGACCAGAACAGAAGTCCCAGTCGCAGCAAGTACTGAAGTGAGACTTCAATGCATGGGCACACACATTAATATTAAACAGCGCCTTACTTTTGATTTGGCGCCAGAAGGCACTTGATGTGTCACTGCTTTGTAACTTTTCTGCCCAAAGAACAGGCACTTTTTCCCTTTCGTTAGCACGTTATTTGTTCTTCTGCGACAGGGGATATTACGGACTGTCTCTCCCCAATGTAAAATTCAGTAAGTATCAGGAGCTGTGCAGTAAAGCTGAGCAAAGAGATAACAGGCCGCGGCAATCCATCAGCCCTGCTGTTTAGCACCTCTGGGGAAAAGAGAGGCACGCCCGTCCTCCCAGGCTGAAGGATGGCGCTTCATCTCTCCGGATGGGGCTCAGAGGAAGGACCCAAGCAGTCACTGCTCACCCGAACATATAGATAGGAATTTAGTCTGATAGCTTATGAATTCACAAATCTCGTCCCGGATTACCTCTCTGTGTACATCTGTTTTCAACACATCGCGCAATAATAGCATGTTGTTTTTTTAAAGCGCTCCCTTTCGTGCGCGCGCACCACAGAGTAGCGGGGGCTAGGGAGCACGGCAGTGAATCGAACGCATGCTGCTGCGCGTGCTGGCCACCGACAGGAATGGGCGGAGCAAAGGTGGGGCATGCACCCGCCTTTGCCCAATTGCGTGCAAAGCGAAACGCGAAACCCAATGGCTGACAACAAAAGCAAAACCACACGCACGAGCGTGTGGTGATCTTGCAAAACCCCTTACAGAAAGTTTCGCCCTGCTCGAGCAGTGCTGCGCACTGCAACGCTAGGCGCAATACCTACAAATAGGGGCTGGTAGACAAAATGGAGAGGAGTAGAGGCTAACTTAACAGAATACATTTTTTACCATTTAACATAGCTGCAAACACTGCATTCCTGTAATATTCCCCAAGTAAATATCAGCAGATCAAATCTACTGATGTTTAACATGGATAACGCTTACCAAATAATGGTAGATGCAGAGTTAGGTGCAGTAATCACCAAGTAAGTAAAATAAATCAGGGGAATTTAGCACAGGAACATTGGCATTCATGTTTATAACATACGTTTACACATATAAGGCTGCGTTGTTTGAATAGAGTGCTCAATTTTAATTATTAGCTAGACATCTTGTTAGAAATTAGATTCCTGGTTGGCGGAGGTATGCATACAGTCAAGCAGAAACGACCACTCTCTTCAGGGTAAACTAGATACACATTAAAAGATAACATGTGCTTACCCTCTAGTAACTTGTCACAGAGCAGTCAGACTTATCTAAAGAGGCAATGTGTTAAATATTCTTGCAAAACACACACTGTATACTAAATACCACAAAAACACTTCACACAGGTTTAGAAAATCAGACTATATTCTGAACAAAACAAGACCGAAAATGACAAAAATACAATGTATATTAGTTGAGATATTGAATTTTAAAGGAATAAATGCAGTAAAGCGTAATAAGCAAGTAGCACTACAAAGGTTACTTTAATTCTCTGAACTGGGGCAAATACAGAGTTCAGGCCAACCGCGGTGAACAAAGTACCTTTCCTGGTTACAAACAACAAGATGCGTCGATATAGAGTCCCACAGGAGCAGGATGCGTCAATCTTCTCCACGCGGTGACAGTGATGCATCGGTTTTCGAAGATGGGTGCTGGACTTGAGCGGCATCGAGTGATGCGTCGGATTTTGCAATGCAGTAGAGGGGATGTGTCGATCTCACCAAGCTGCAGCTATGGCGATACGCTGTCTGATGCATTGATTTCTTGAGGTAAAGAGTTGGTTCTGATGCAATGCACCGTATTTGCTCCAGCAACCGGGTCGATCCACTGGTTCTACTACACGCACACAGGAGATGCGCCTAATCCAGTAGAAAATATCTGGGCCACTGCCACTGAGCCAGGCACTGGAACTGGCACAGAGACATCAATATCCCTGAGTCTCAAGCAATAGGGGGCAAGCCAACAAGCGCTTGGAGATCACTTGGAGTGAAGGCAGAGTCCAACTCTCCTTCAGTAGAGTCAGAGAGGTGTAGGCAGCAGGGCAACAAACAGAAAAGTAAACCTTCCAGATCAGCAGTCCAGCAGTTCTTCTTGCAGAGCTTCAGTTACAAGAGCAATAGTTTCTGATTTAGGGGGGTCAGATACCCAGTACCTCTACCCAAAAGTGCCTTTTTTAAGTGGGGGTGACTTCAAAGCAGCTCTCTGAAATGCACAAGTATCCCATTTCAACCCACCCTATCTGTGGGGGGTAAGAACAATAGTTACTTACCTGTAATCTGTGGTTCTCCAGTATTGGTGTCTTTCATAGATTCACATGCCTGAATCATTCCCCGTCGTCGGAGTGGGAGTCCCACGGTACATAAAAAAGCAATAAAATGCCATAAATATGTAGTAATACCAATAGAAATGAACCAGGAAGTAAAACAGCCAATGGTACAGTAGGCAAAAAACTTCCACATCTATGACTCTCATAGTCATTATGTATAGTCCAAACTACAGCCAATCAGGCGCCAGCACCCACCAGAATGTTCTCCCCAGAGGCTCAGGCTCTCAGATTTTCTCGCAAGGAGTGAAGGTAAACCATAATAGCCTAAAAAGCCTCTGAGGGGAGGTGGGCGGGTTGCATGTGAATCTATGAAAGACACCAATACTGGAGAACCACAGATTACAGGTAAGTAACTATTGTTCTTCTCCAGTATTAGGGGTGCCTTTCATAGATTCACATGCCTGAATCAGAGTAGCTAGCAGTACATATCTTTGCTGAACAGACGCTCATAACACCCAGCTTGTCAGTTAGTAATGCAAATAACAATGCAAAGTGAATATACACATATCGTATAAAGCATAACATAATGCAATCATGGAAATATGTGAAAACATAACATAAGAAGCGTCTGACAGCAGAAAACAAGGAGGTGGGAAACAGAGGCTCACCTTAATGAAACAGATTCCGTAGAACAGCTCGACCCACAGAAGTATCAGCCTCGCTGATGGATTCTAGACAGTAATGTCTGGTAAAGGTATGGCGACTCGCCCAAGTAGCCGCTTTGCAGATCTGCTGAAGAGGGACTCCAGCAAATAAGGCCGTAGATGAGGAGACTGCTCTTGTAGAGTGCGCTCTGGGCGCAGATGGTAAAGGTCTCCCAGCCTGTGCATGGCAAAAGGCAATGGCAGCAGATATCCATCTTGCAATAGTCTGTTTCGATACTGCCTGCCCCTTACGAATCGCACCGTAGGTAATGAACAACTGGTCAGAGGTGCGTACAGTAGACGTTCTTTGTAGATAGAATTTAAGACATCTTCTAATGTCAAGCGAGTGTAAAGCTCTTTCCGCGGGAGTTTGCGGGTCTGGAAAAAACGATTTAAGAACAACAGGTTCGTTCAGATGGAAATCCGAAGGTACTTTAGGAATGTATTTGGGATTTGTGCGAAGTATGACAGAATCGCTTGTGAATTGAAGGAAAGGATGATGTACAGTGAAAGCTTGGATATCACTAACTCTCTTGGCGGATGTTAAGGCTAAAAGCAGTGACACCTTCCACGAAAGATACTTCAAGTCAGCTCTATGGATGGGCTCAAATGGGTGACGCATGAGTTGACCCAGGACCACATTCAGATGCCACAAAGGAGGTGGACGACGTACAGGAGGGAACATTCTAAAGAGGCCTTTAAAGAACTGTTGGATAATTCTTGCTGAGTACAGAGAATTGGACCCATCCTGTCGATATCTGGATATTGCAGCCAGAAATACCTTTAAAGTAGCATGGGACAGACCGGTTCGTGCCAACTGCAAGAAAAAAGGAAGAATTTCCTCAGGTTTTGCTAAAAAAGGGTGAACACCTGCTGAACGGCACCAGATACAGAAGCGTTTCCATTTCAGACTGTATGTCTTGATGGTAGCGGGTGCTCTAGCTTTGGCCAACACCTCTTTACAGTCTGCCGGGATGTTCAGGTGTGCAAACTCATGGTGTTCAGGAGCCAAGCCGCTAATCTCAGCGATGCTGGGTCCGGGTGGAAGACCTGACCTTCCTGAACACTGAGCAAGTTCGGGATTGGATGTAACTGAATTGGCTTGCTCTCTGACAGTAGGAGGAGCTCTGTAAACCAATACTGGTGCGGCCATCGGGGCGCAATCAGGATCAGTCGGCAAGGTTCCTTCTTCATCTTCCGCAGAACCTTGGGGACTAACGGAATCGGTGGGAAAGCGTACGCAAACGTCAGGGACCAATCGATGGAGAACGCATTCCCCAGAGAATTCTTGTGGGGGTGCCAGCTGGCGAAGCTCAGGCATTTGCTGTTGGTACTTGTCGCAAATAGATCCAGGTCTGGCCAACCCCACTGATGAAAGATGTGGTCCACTGTTTCCTGGTGAAGCTCCCATTCGTGGGTGGTGATCGTTGTCCTGCTGAGTGCGTCCGCAAGGACGTTTTCCGTTCCTGGAACATGCACCGCATGCAACTGTACATTGTGGTGAAGAGCCCATGTCCATAATTCCTGCGCCTCTTGAGACAGGAGAAGAGATCGAGTTCCCCCCTGTTTGTTGACGTAGTGCATACTTGTTGTGTTGTCTGTTCTTATCAACACATTGGTGTTCTAAATGATGGCACAAAACGCCTTGAGGGCAAGAAAGATGGCTCTCAGTTCCAAACGATTGATGTGCCACAGTTTCTGTTGCGCAGTCCATTTGCCGCTGATCGTGAGGCCTTGTAGATGAGCCCCCCAGCCCTCGAGGGATGCATCTGTAGTGATGGTGAGACTTGGTGTTTCTTGAAGGAACGCATGACCCTGACTCAGATGACACCTCTGTGTCCACCATAGAAGAGACTCCTTCATGAGTGGTGTGATTTGAATGAGGTCCTCGAAAGTGCCTGAAACCTGTTGCCACTGCAAGGTTAGTTCCTCCTGAAGCGGCCTCATTTGAAGTCGGCAATTTGGAAGTAATGGAATACAAGCCGATGCCATCCCTAGAAAGGATTTGTATAGTCGGACAGAAACTGACTTTCTTTGCATGAGATCTTGTGCTAGCCGACTTATTTTCATTTGTCTCTCCTTGGAGACGAAAGCTTTGCATTTGTGAGTGTCCAACATCGCTCCTAAGAATGCTATTCTTTGAGACGATTGCATTTGGGATTTGGTGAAATTTATTGTCAGGCCTAGAGATTGAAACAGGTGCAGACACTGTTGAAGGTGACGTTGAACGGTTCCATGAGAATTGGCCTTTATAAGGCAATCGTCCAGATATGGGAAAATGTGTATTCCCTCCAGCCGGAGGTGCGCAGCTACTGGAGCTAAAACTTTCGTAAAAACTCTTGGAGCTGACCGTAGTCCAAAAGGAAGGACTTTGAACTGGTAGTCCCTGCCAGCCACCCTGAAGCGAAGGAATTTCCTGTGGCGAGGTAGGATGGGGATGTGGAAATATGCATCCTGGAGGTCTAGGGTGACCATGCAATCTCCTGCTGTTAGAAGATGCAAAATTTCTTGAAGAGATAGCATCCGGAATGTCAATTTCCTTAGATATTTGTTTAAGGCGCGAAGATCGAGGATCGGGCGCCACTCCCCGTTCTTCTTTCTGATCAGGAAGAACCTGGAGTAAAATCCTAGTCCTCTCATCCTCTGAGGAACGCTCTCGATCGCTCCTTTTTGTATCATCATTTTGATTTGGGTAAGCAGCTCCTTCAGGTTAGCTGGAGGCGGGCCTTTTGGCGGTACATTTGGGGGGAATTTTTCGAATTCTAGGGCATGGCCCCTGGCCACAATATCCAGGACCCATTTGTCCGTTGTTATCGACTGCCAATTGGAGTAAAATTTGGATATTCTTCCGCCAAGTCTTTTGAGAGGGTGGAAAGACGGTGGTGGCAGGTGAAAAGTTTCATTGTCGCTTGTCCTTGCCGCGGTAGGTAGCCTTACCCCTGTTTGGGGTGTATTGAGATCTTTTCTGCCCATAAGACTGGTAGCGCTGAGTTTGGTAGCGCTGATTACCCTGACGGTATGCGGATTGTTGATGTTGTTGCTGGTATCCACCTCTATTGAAGGACGTTCCTCGTCCTCTCGTCCTCGAAAGGGCGGCTTGTGGAATTGTAGAGTGCCTAAGGATCTGGCTGTTTCGGTATCCTTTTTGATAGTCTGTAAAGCCTCCTCTACCTTGGGGCCGAATAAATATTCGCCATCAAATGGCATGTCTAGAACCCGGTTTTGGACTTCTTGTCTGAAAGCAGTGGAACGTAACCACCCCTGTCTACGCAGAACCGCAGCTCCTGCTAATTGACGAAATCCTGTAGATGCAACATCAACAGCTGAATCGATTATCTCTTCAGAGGTCCTTTGACCTTCTTGGAGAATTTGGAGTGCCTCAGCCTTGGATGGCTCAGGGAGGAGATCGATAAATGGTGAGATGTCAGACCACATTTGACGGTCGTACCGACCTAAGATGGCTAATGCGTTGGCAGCACGGACAGTCGTTGCAGCCATGGTGGAAACTCGTTTTCCGATTGAGTCTAGGCGTCTGCCATCTCTATCCGGCGGCGCCGTAACTGCAGAGGACGGATTTCTGGCTCTTTTCTGAGCCGCCTGGACAATTACAGAGTCAAGTTTTGCCTGTCCAAGAAGACATGCAGGCGTTTTGTCGGGAGCTTTATATTTCTTATCAATTCTTGGCAAGACTGGAGGAATGGAAGCCGGCGTTGACATCACCTTAACACCTTCCTTCCAGATGAATTCCACGATGGGTATTGTCCTAATTTGTCGTCTGGGCTGATCCTTAAAATCGTAAAGGAAACATTCTTGTTGCGTATGCTCCATCTTCATATGAAAACGTGCGGTTGCACGCTCCATCAACAAGTGAAAGTTCGCTACATCCACCGGAGGGGAGGCCGACGCAGTCTGAGGAGATGTTGAAGGAGATTGTACCTGATAGTCCTCCCACTCCGATAAATCATCCACTTCTCCTTCTTCCCGCTGGTCGTCATCTTCCGAGGATTGCGGGTCCTCTTCGTGAGCAGGTTGTGGGTGTGAAGGTGGACACACCGGTGGGAGCACGGGTGGAGGCGTTTCCGAAGTTGGAGTTGCCTGTCCAGAACCTGCCGATTCCGATGGTGGGAACCTCCGATAGTAATCGTCCAGCATAAATTGTAAGTTGGATATTAAATCCAAAGGCACTTGAGCAACAGGGGTACTCACAGGCATCGATACTTCAACAGGAGAGTGAGAATCATCATATTCTTCATCTTGAAGTTTAATATGTAACTCCGATGGACTAGTGGCTTGCCCAAAAGTATTCTGGACCATCTCATTGTCAGAATCCAGAAGTTGGTCTGGCACTTCAGAGGACACCTTGTGAGGTGAAATACAAAGGGGTGAAAGCCTCATTGCAGTGTTGCGCAGTTGTTCTGCTGCTTGCCGTGGTGTTAAAAACACCGTCGACGGAGACCACACTTGTAGTGCCGTGCATGAGGACAACTGCGGCGTCGTCGGAGGGTTAACTCCCGATGGTTTTGTCGTCGACGGATCACCTCTCATCGACGGGACACTTTTCGCCAACGGAATATTCGTCGTCGACGGGACACTCGTCGTCGACGGGACACTCGTCGTCGACGGGACACTCGTCGTCGACGGGACACTCGTCGTCGACGGGACACTCGTCGTCGACGGGACACTCGTCGTCGACGGGACACTCTTCGTCGACGGGACACTCTTCGTCGACGGGACACTCTTCGTCGACGGGACACTCTTCGTCGACGGGACACTCTTCGTCGACGGGACACTCTTCGTCGACGGGACACCCTTCGTCGACGGGACACCCTTCGTCGACGGGACACCCTTCGTCGACGGGACACCCTTCGTCGACGGGACACTCTTCGTCGACGGGACACTCTTCGTCGACGGAACACCCTTCGTCGACGGGACCGTCTTCGTCGACGAGTCACTCTTCGTCGACGGTGTTATTTTCGTCGACGGCGTAGAGCCTGACGACGAGCTCGTCGACGGAGCCTTTTTCGTCGGCGGTAAAGCCTTTAGAGGTGTCGACGACGAGGCGTCGACGACGGACGTCGACGAAACAGGCCTCACAGAAACAAAAACCATCGTTGGAGACGCCGTAGACGATGACATAACCATACCAGGTTTAGGAGATGAAAATGTTACCGTAGATGTTACTGAAGTCGCAGTTCTCGTCGACGAGGAAGCTGAAGAGGACATCACAGGAGGCGGAGATGAAGTCAGTGGTAAAATCCTCTCAGAAGATAGGGGAAACTTGAGATTTTTCCCCTTTTTGGAAGCAGAAGCGCCTTCCATGCCCTTGGATGTGGGGACAGCCTGAGAAGTAGAAGGCTGATCCAGTCCTTTAGCAGGTGGTTGTTTTTTAGGCAGTTTAGCCTTGGGAGATGACATTCCCTCAGGCGCAGGCCTCTTCCTGGAGGCTGAAGTAGAACCAGAGGTGACACTTCCTACCTCAGAAACAGGATTAGAAGAATCCTTTAGCCTCTTCAACCACAGAAGTAAACGACCCTCTCTATCCCTGAGAGTCTTTTGAGGCATGGTTCTGCAGATCTTACAGTCAGAGGCCTGGTGATCTGGGTAGAGACAATAGATACACTTTTTATGTGGATCCTTTTCAAAAAGCCGAAGCTTACCACAGCAGTCACAGGCTCTAAAGAGAGATTTCTTTGAAGACATCCTGAAGTGAAGACACAAATGAAGTTAGAAGTAAGAAACTGAGCAGAGCTCAGGGAGACTCCCTTCACACGACGTGCGGTAGAAAATCTGAGAGCCTGAGCCTCTGGGGAGAACATTCTGGTGGGTGCTGGCGCCTGATTGGCTGTAGTTTGGACTATACATAATGACTATGAGAGTCATAGATGTGGAAGTTTTTTGCCTACTGTACCATTGGCTGTTTTACTTCCTGGTTCATTTCTATTGGTATTACTACATATTTATGGCATTTTATTGCTTTTTTATGTACCGTGGGACTCCCACTCCGACGACGGGGAATGATTCAGGCATGTGAATCTATGAAAGACACCCCTAATACTGGAGAATCAGTCTTTCTACGGGAACAGACGCAGCCTATTCAAGTGAAGCATTAGCCCCTCCCTTCCATCCTGCCAGGAAAGGCCATAAGAATACAGAATACAGATGTATGTAGATGGATACTCAGACAAGCCTATCCTTCCTGTGTTGTGGCTGCACCAAGTGTACCTGTCACCCACTCCAGACATGTGTTGGAGATAGGCTGTCAGGCACGCAGAGCAGTAAGTGCAGAGAAATGTCCACTTTGTAAAAGTGGCATTTCTAAAACTAATGTTAAATCCAACTTCACCAGTGAAGAGGATTTATCATTACCATTCCAAAGATATGGGACATGAAAAAACTACTCCTCTCTGATCAGAAATTACAGCTTAAAAGTGTATTAAGGAATTCCCAATGCTAGCTTTTGAGGGGGTAGTCCTCATAGTAATGACAACCTAATTTGGGGGTTTGTCACTACCAGGACAAGTAAAAATTAAACAAACATGTCCTACCTTTTACATGGCACCCTGCCCTTGGGGTTACTTATGGCTTACATTAGGGTTGGCTTCAATGTAATAAAAGGGGAGTTTAAGGTTTGGCAAGTAGTTTAAAATGCCAAGTCAAAGTGGCAGTAAACTGCACACACAGACACTGCAGTGGCAGGCCAGAGACAGGTTTGAAAAGCTACTTCTGTGGCACAATCAGTGCTGCAGGCCCACTAGTAGCATTTGACTTTCAGGCCCTGGGTATATGTTATACCACTTTGCCATATACATCTTAGTAAATCAAATATGCCAATCAGGTATACACCAATGTCACCATGTTTAGAGGAGAAGCACATGCACGTTAGCACTGGTTAGCAATGGTAAAGTGCTCATAGGCCTAAGGCCTACAAAAATATACAGCAAAAACAGCAGGTAACGGGCAAAAAGTGTAAGGTATGGTTCACCCGGATCAGTCCGGATTTATGTCGAATCGTAATACCTCGCATAATCTACGACGTCTTCAGGCGGTAATGGCCCGCCGGGAGTATATACGGGAACCGGCGGTGCTTCTCTCGCTTGACGCCAATATGGCGTTTGATACGGTAGAGTGGCCCTATCTGTTTGCTGTGCTGCGCCACATGGGCTTCGGCCCCAAGTTCTGCGGGTGGGTCCGCTTGCTCTAAACTAACCCACTGGCCCAGATAGCTGCGAATGGTCACATCTCCAGAGATTTCCCGCTTGGTCGTGGGACAAGGCAGGGTTGCCCTTTGTCCCCCTTACTGTTTACGCTAGTACTCGAGCCGCTGGCGATCTGGGTTAGGTGGGAGCCATCCATCAAGGGCATCAGGTGGTCGCCGACATGGGAAGATCGGATCTCTCTCTACGCGGACGATATCCTTTTGTACCTCACCTCCCCTAAAAAATCTATTCTAGAACTACTGAACGTCTGCGAGAAATTTGGGAGGGTGTCGGGATATAGAATTAATTGGACTAAATCAGTCTTATATGTTCTTGCTGGAACCCCTCCCCCGCTCCCGGCGGACTGTCCGTTGCGCTATACTGACGGCCCCTTCAAGTATCTGGGAATCCAAGTTTCTTCCGACCCGGACGTATTTCACGCTCTCAATCTGGGACCCCCTTTGGAGCGGTTCAAAAGGGACGTGAAGGTGTGGCGCTCCCTCCCTCTCCCTCTCCTGGGCAAAGCTGCATTGTTCAAAATGATGACGCTGCCCCGTTTTCTGTACCTCCTTGAGAACACACCATTCCCGGTCTCCCCCTCCTACTTCAAGAATATCGCGGCAGCTGTATCCACTTTACTATGGGACGGAAAACCGGCCCGGATTGCGCAATGCAAGTTGGTAAAGGACTGGTATGATGGGGGTATAGCGCTTCCCAATATTGAACTGTACTACTGGGCTGCCCACCTTAAGCAAATTAATTACTGGCTCCATGTCGCGCAAACGGAACCGGCCTTTTTGGCGGATAGACATGGTATTGAACCCAGGGGACTGCTAAGAAACCTGTATAATCGTAGAGTCCCGTCTGATCCGATAGGCCCGACCCGTCACACAATCCAGATCTGGTACAAGGCACATAGACACCTTCAATGCGCACACGTTATTACACTAATGACACCCCTGTGGGACTCACACAAATTGGGGTTCATGGGTAATAGTAAGGGGTTCAAGGCATGGGACTCCATAGGTATCTCCGTGGTAGGTGACCTCTGGAGAAGACGTACCATAGTTGACTTCGCTTTTCTACAAACCAAACACGATATGGTCCAATCAGAATATTACAGATATATGCAAATACGACACGCACTTCTCACAACCATCCCGGCCGGAACTACATTACAGGAATCCACCCCTCTAGAAGATAGACTGCTGACAGAACATATGCCCCACAAAGCGACATCCATCACATATCGGAAACTGGTCAACAACCTCCCTGACATGCTACCTAAGTTACGCCTTTGTTGGGCGGGCGATGTCGGCGATCTTGATGACTCAGAATGGCAGGAGGCGCTCTCCTCGACAAAGGAATCGGCGATCCCGTCCAGACTTAAACTGGTCCAGTTGAAAATTGTTCACCGCACATACTACACCAGAACGATTCTTCACAAAATAGGAAGGACCTCACACGCATTTTGCCTCTGTGGATGCGGGGAAAGGGGGACTTTTTACCACACGATCTGGGACTGTAGATTTGTGGCCACATACTGGGCAGCGGTTATGCGAACCATTTCCCAAACCACGAACGTTTCCCTGCTGCCCAACCCACGTCGCTGTCTGATAAACATCTGGGAGGCGGAAGATCTAACCCGTCGTCTGCAGGACTGGGCTGTGCTAGGTATGATGGTGGCGAAGCGCAATATAGCCAAACTGTAGGGTTCTGGCGCCCTGCCCACGCTGAGAGACTGGTGCAAAGATATGGACGACGCCATGGTGGCCGAAAAGGCGGTTTGTGTTCATCGAGGTTGCCCGGCAAAATGGGGACAAATCTGGGGGGCATGGAATAAATTTAGGGGGGATATATGTGAGCCACCGCGAGTTGACCCGGATGAGGACCTTTCAGATTGAGGGTTGGGCCTGGTCTTTCCATGCTGATGGTTGTGTCGCCTGGTGTGCTGTTTTCCGCCCTTTGTAAACGGATGTGGGGATGTTGGGGATGGGCTGCTGGCCGCACCGCTGATCAACAATATACTGCACTGTATGAATGTCTGCTCTCTCACCTTCGCAGGACTGCTTATGCTACGTGTGCCTTTACAGTTTACGGAAAAGTTTAGTTGTTTGGTTATGGTAAAATCATAGACCTAAGCCATGTCGTATGCCTGAAATACTTGATATATGGTACACATAGTTTCTATTTGACGCCGGACCCTCAGGTCGTCGGCCGCGCGGCTGTGTTGTCCGATTTATAATGCCTGAGCTCTGGTTCTGCTGCGGCCGGCCCGTCTGGGTTGTAGGCCTTACGCTGTGTCATGCTGACTGTGTACAATAAAGGTCTTTATAAATAAAAAAATTTAAAAAAAAAAGTGTAAGGTAAGACCACCCTTAGGATGACAGGTTCAACACATATTGTTACCAGTTCCTTAAAGTATACATAGACTGAGCTATGGATGCACCGGTAGGAATACTTCTCTCTCACTTAATTCTTTTGGCTGTTTGGTGTTACTATTCTAGGGAACCTTTGCACTGAGACGCGCGAGGAACTATTTTACACCTCAAACGTATACTCTGCATCATGACACATTATTTATCTCACAGAAGCACTGTATACATAAAGCACTTTGTTTTTCCACTGCAGCACTTTTTTTGTTTTTAAGTCAGGCCCACAATGCAAACTAATCTACTAATTTTGGCATTGCTTGCAGCTTTTGTGCTAGAGCTAGTTTTACTAGCCACGCCTTAGATATCAATACAAGGCTTAAAAAAGAAAGGAGAAAAGGGCTGGAGGAGGGAAAAGGGTAGAAAGGGAGGCGGTGGGTATGAGGCGCCAGAGGGAGGAGAATGTAGAGTGAAGGGGAGAACTTGGAGGTAAAGTTCTCGTTTTCGTTGATGGCAACATTTAATATGAGATTTGCTGCTGCATATTTCAGTTACTACTTAACATCAGTGCAACAGCACAGGTTTAAAACATCACCTAGCCTTTTAAAGTGGACTATTCGAAATGTTGGTGCACAGTAATTATAGAGGAAGATCTTACAAAGGTACTGGAGTGCCAACTGGCACAGTGTGTTCTACTTTAACATGCATTTTTCAAGCACATCCACAGTAAATACATGGTAAGGCTTTGAATCACGGCTATTTATGGAAACAGCGTCTGATGGCATGGACAGCGGGTGGCGAAAGTAGACTTCTGCACTCTTTCCTCTTGTAACGAGTTGCTAGATTTGTGGAGCACCCCAGTCCCACTAAGGGTTTCTCCAGCATTTAGCTGCAGGTGGAAAGGCCCTACATTTGAGAAGGCTCAGCATGTGTGTCACTGTAGAAATTAGTTTTGTCCTTTTTCAGAAGATGGGTGGATGGATTTAAGCCATAAGTAAAGCGGAGTGCTCAAGTTTCCCAGATCAATGCGTGCACGGTTCATCCAGTAAGGGACTTTCTTTTAACCATCCTGGGATTTACCTTCCTTTTAATTCCTTTATTAAAATCATGGCCAAACGTCTCAAGATTCAAAGAACAATTCTCAACGGTGATAGCCACTCGCACATTCACCTGGAAAACATGAGAGCTCTGATGTAGGGTGACAAACTGAGACAGATTTGATGGCCAGCTGTTATGCACCGATGATTAACAACCACAGGTTCTGTCCAAGAACCCCGAACCCGGGACAGTTGATCAGTACATCTAACAAAAAGGTTCAGGGGGAGAGATCAATACAAACTAAATATAATCATACATATTCAGAGAAAGAGAAAGAATCAAAAAACAAGAAAAAGGAAATAAACAGTGGTTAAAGAAGCCCTTTTAGACGACATTACTGATATAAAAATTACATATTTATTACATATAATACATGAATAATTCTAAAACAGATGTGCTCAAGATAAAGGTGCTGGTGTACATACAAGGAAACAATTATCACGAACCAGACAAGTGGCAAACAAAACAATTACATGTTGGAGTGAAGGAACAACATAAACATAAGTATTGTGTCCTTAATTCAATTTTGGGCCACAGAAAAGAGTCGACGGCGTTTCGACCGCTATGTTATTGTGCGGTCATCTTCAGGACTGGAAATTTGCTTGAGCAATATTTATCTTAAGATAAAAATAGGGAAGACCAATCTTTACTTATGGTCATCCATATGTACTTTGAGAAACAAAGATAGCAGAGAAAGGACGCTACAACTAGATAATTTCTTGGTATCAGGGCAGTGGCTCCAAATCTTTGACCAACTGCTCGCCTCACTAATTCACGACTGTCGAAATTCAAAAGGAATCAATCAATCCGCGTCCATGCCAGCTGTTATGCACCATCACCCCCTCCCACCAATTGAAATTGGGTTTCAGAATGTCTGAGTAGGAATTCAGCAAACACAAGGAGATGATGGACGGAGCGCTGAAACTTTTCAGACACTCACCCCCAGTCATAGATCTGGGTTGAATTCATCATCATTCTTTAGCTCACTTCGCCACCTCAGTTCAGACCCAGCTGTATGCAAATCAGTATTGACCCTGTGCCTCATAGGAACAGTCCAGCCCGAACTGCCAAGCCAGGTCTTCCCTGAACCAAAAATCCTGGGACCGGTTTCAGGCTTTCAGCCCTGATCAGCCAGGCTAGCTTGAATCCAGTGGCAAAGTGAGCAGGGGTGCAGGGTCAAGACAGGGTCCCGTGCTCTCTATGCCACTGGAGTCAAGCTATCCTGGCTGAAAGCCTGAAACCGGACTCAGGATGCTTTTTCCAGTTCAGGGAAGACCTGGCCTGGCAGATCGGGCTGGACTATTCCCATTGGGCACAGGGTCAAGACTGATTTGCATATGGCTGGGTCCAAACTGAAATGGCATGGTGAGCAATAAAACTGTGGATTTAGGCCCAGAGCTATGTACTGGGGTGGATGTATGACATTGTTCTGCATTCTGTCCATCAATTCTTGTTTTTGCACGAGTAGAAATTCAACCTGTGGGATGGGGAGATACATTTAGAGTTCTCTCTTTAGCAAATCAAGTCTGTTCTCAACTACTATTGTTAATGCATGGCAAGGCAAATGAGAAAAATATGGTAAGGTTGGGTAATTGTAAACTATACCCAGCTGATAAGCCATAATAAGGGTGAAACTGGTCCTGGGTTGCTTGTGTTCTGGTACAGGGAGGACCTGGCTGTTTGGGCTGGACTGATCCCACTGGAGCACAGCCATGACTGATTTGCATATGGTTGGGTCAAAACTGAGGTGGCAAGGTGGGCAAAATAACGATCAACTGGGACACAGCCAGAGGGATTACTAGTGCCTGAGATTATTTCAAGCATTCCCTCCCGCACTTTTTTGTATATTTTTGTCTAATAATCGCAGGTGGTCACCAAGGATGGTGTGTTTAGGTCAGGTCATCAGAGATTCAGCTCTTGCCTTGCTTTAAAGAAAATACGATGCAAGGAATGTTAAAAATGTGACTAAAACATACCGTGGCTCTGTGTATTGTGAAAACACAATTTTTTCAGTTCTGTGATAACTATCACCTTTATAAATATTGCCATACCCTGCAGTCCCACTTGCTTAGGCACTTGAGCTATAGCAATTATATACACAATTTCAGTCTGAAAACATAGCATTTGCAATCCAATAGGTCTTGCATTTGCGAGAGTTTAAGCTATTGGCATTGTAAATGACAATGTCTTTTATTTATCGGTTTGATAATTAACACATAAATCAAAAGCATTGTCATTTACAATGCCAATAGCTGAAACTCTTGTAAATGCAAATCCTATTTTATTTTAAAGAAGCGGCTGCCATTGTCCTGGGCTGCTTAGAAAGTGAAAGCGTGCATGGCGCAGTGAATGTTGCAGGAAAGCATGTTGTGCCTTCAGTTGGAGAAACTCAAAGAACATAGTGCATACAGACTAAATATAACATACCCTGTAGCAACAGAAGTAAAAGGACCAGTCCTCATGGGAGGTTACAAATGAAGACAAGGCAGTACTAAGGAGGGACTAACGAATCAGAAGCTAGCATTTACAAAGGACAATGACACAAGCCCATGAAAAATATGGGCGGAGAGTGGGTGGAGGTTCAAGTCCATACCCCAATACAGCATGCCTCGCAGAGCAGCGCATGTGCTGTCCAGGCTCGACCTAACGAGTAGACTAGGCCTAGGCACCCTAGTTTTACGTCAGCAGGAAAAATATCAGCAGGCTGTGTGAATGGAACAGTGAATATGTAAACATTGTTATGTGCATAAACCTTTGAAGCGAGTCCTTGCCTGAACTAGTCTTGGTCTAAATTCTGACCTTTGCTACAAACTTGAGGACTTTTTTCACATCCTCTTTTGACCCCTCTTCCTTTTACTTTCTGTTCTATTTAATGCATGATGAAAGGTTTTTTCATTAAAATATACGGCATTAGTTATATTTTCTATGACACACATACATCTTTTCGAAGCCTTATGTTACATCACTAGTTTTGCCCAAACGTCCTTTGTAACGGATACTATCAAATGCATTTGCAACTTCTAACTCAGTATGAAAATACCAAATATTACTTTTAACAGATATTGAAGTATTTCATACTATAAGTGGACCAGCAGATGTTACTTCTTTTAACGGGTACCAAAGTGCGACTTTCAAATTGTCAGACAATGTTAAATGAACTTTGCGCAAATATGGCAATATCACCAAGAGAGACACATGAGAAAGATATTTAGAGGCAATGTTCTGTAAGTTGATACACTTTAAAAGCACTGAAGATGACTGACAATTTATTGGGCACATAATATCGAATTGCCTCCAGTGACTCTAGGCACACAGGGCAGCCAAGACATCATCAGACTGGAGGCGATGTGTTAAAAAAGAAAAAAAAAAGGCAAGATACCTTCTTCATCTGTGCACCCAAGATCTGGAAGAACATCCCTGTATTCATCAGGACTGCCTTCTAAACCTGTTCCAATTTAGTAAAGCGCTAAACACACACTTCTGTAAACATGAATACATCAATTCAGTAACAGTCCACCTCAGCTCTCACAGCACAACTTCTGCTCCAATTACTCTTTGACTGTTTCTCTGACTTTGACTGTACAGTGATCCACTGCTTTATGGCAAGACTGGTTTAATACCAATGCCACATACATACATGAATATTGTAGGAAGGTGGAATCTGACTATATGGTTACCCCAACTTTTTTCCTGGTGTTTTGCTGGTTTTCGACTTAGTTGGCCTGGGACCCTGCTATTCAGGGCCCAGACTATCTGCTTTCTCTATGAAATGGACTCCATGTACTTTAGGTACATACCAGATTGGTTACTGGGTCACTCTTGTGAGTGTACCATAGGTACCCATGGCATAGGTGCACCCTAGGCCTATCAGGGGCTTCAGCATGTATTGTGCCACTCCTGGTTTGCCTTCCAAACTGACACCACAGGTCTGTTCACACAGCCTGGGTAAGGTGGTGTAATCACCCCTTACTTAGATATAGTATACCTATATCTACCTTTACATATAGACACCTATACACCTATAAGCCACTCCTATGGTAGGCCTCGACAATCCTGGAGGCAGAGTGCCTGGTTTTATGTGAGAGGGTGCCCGAGCATGAGCTGAGCCCCTCTGCAGCTTTCGGAACCATCTCCTTATAGCTGTTCTACGATATAGGCATACCATATGCTCTAAAGTGCATTATAATCTTCGCGGTTAATGCTAACTTTGGTTTGGCTTTATCAAAAGATGTCGAGTAAGGTGCCAAACACTTTGGAATAACTACCCCCAATCAATTCTGGCGGCGGGGGTAGTATTCCACCCTTCTAGAGGGAAAAGACATGCAAGTTACTGCTTTACCCGGTTAAAGTTAAACAGAGCCTCAGCATCACAAAATGGATGCTGCTGCCACAGACACGAGTCTGACCTCCTGTTGCTGTGGGGAAATCCAGCAAGGGCGGCCTGGACAATAGGTTTCCTGTCCAGGGAGGTGCCAGCACCTCCCCAGACAGGGGTTTTGTGTATTGGGCCAGAGAGGGCTGCATTCAGTGAATGCATCTAGACACTGCCTGGGGCACACAAGGTGCTCCATGCATAGCCCGGTTCAAACCAGTTGCTGGGGCACTCCAGCCCAGCTCTGGAGCGAAACTGGACAGAGGGAAAGGGGTGTAACCACCACCTTCCCAGGTCCACCCTTAGGAGGTGCCTAGTCAGGTAATCCAGCCCGGATCCTTAGTATAAGTATAGGAGCGGTGTCCCCAGGACTTTAGATTATCCTGGAACGAAACTTTGATACAGAACTCTTCGACATTCTATTCTGACTAGAAGACGGAAGACATCTCCCTTGTGGTCAAGGAGTGACCACCCTGTTCAAACAGGCACCAACAGCAACTTTGCCGGTCTGCAGTTTCAAGCCTCCCGCCGGAACCCAAAGACTCTGCGACTCAAGAACTGGACTTCCAGACTTCTCTGACCCCGACCCACATCCACAGCAAAGCTGAGACCCGTGGCGGACACGAGAGACATGGGACCGGACATCTTGGACAGCCTGCATTTTGCTACCTGCACTCCTTTCCTGAAGCCTCAGTAAGTTGTGCATTGGGGTACGAGAAGCCCCAGCCCCGAGCATCATTTTAACCGAAGCCCAGGCCCCCACACACCGCTAGTGTCCCGTGGGCCCCGCCTTTACATTTGTGCTTGATGAGTCTCCTCTGCTCTTACCCATTGGCTAGTGAGCCCCTCTGAAGACGCCATCTTGAATCTAACTTGCGATCCTGGTTGCTCAAGGCTTGCTCCAGCTTCCCTAAAAAGGAGAAGCTCCACAGACCTTGCTGGTCTGCAACAGAGCCAATCCCGACATCCTGCGTGGGTTGCGGTTGCCAAGGCTTGTTGGGTCCAATCCGGATACCGACGCTGCAGTCATCTAGATCCATCGTGGGACAGCTCGAATCCAGCTCCTGGTCATCGTCGATGCCTCCTGGACCTCGTGGCTGAAGAGACAAACTCACCTTCTTCACCTTAAAGCACCCAACATCGCCTGGTTCCTTCCTGGTCACTGGCTAGTGACCCAGACTCTGTCCCCTCTGCTTTAAGGTTCTTCAAGGTTCTTCACATCTCCGATCCACCCTTGGATCCACCCGGACACTTTTCCTCTGGTCGCCTGCAGCACTTCTTTGCAGCGCTCCATAGAAAACGATGACGAAACCCAACATCAAAAGACACCTATGCACCAGGCTTCCGTGGGTGAGGTAACACAAGTACTATGGTAGTCGAGGGTATTGGCCCTCCTAGTGTCCAAGTCTAAACGGGTTCCGTCCTAGCCCATCCGGAAGTGTCCTTAACTTGTAACTTTGTAACTTTTACGAACTCCATAGAAAGTCAATGGGAACCCGCGCCTGTGTTTAGACACTGCACGCGGCTCTCGTGGGTCTCCTACTTCCTACCCTTTGGTTGCTTAGTGTAGCCCCTGCGATTCTACAGGCCCTAGGCCTGTTTTCTAACTCTCACGTGGTACTTATACCACTTTCTTAGTATATGGTTAGTGAGGCCCCTATGGCATAACGTATACTGTGCAACATATTGTGTATTAACTGTGTGACTTGTATTGTATTTTTACCTCTGACCTCATAAAGAGTGCAGAGGGGTTGTGTTTAGATTAAATACATATATATTTGATATATACCTTGTGTGGTGTCCTTTCATTTGGTATTCAAGGGATTATATATGGTAAAACAACTTGCTTAACTCGCCTACTGAAGTCTTAGCTTGAAGACTGCTGGTTCATGCTACCACTAGGATAGCTTTCTATAAGGTTGACTTTACAACCACCATCAATAAGGGTCGATTAGACTGGTACAAGGTGCCCACTAGAACTAGTGGACATCATATGCCAGGCTAAATTCTCACAAATATTACCTGTTTCCAAAGTCACAGACACAAATACTAAAAATGCAGAAACAGCCCTCTTACTCTTAATATTAAAAGAAATAATTGGAGAGGTCTGGAAAGCTGTAAATAACCATAAGACAGTCTTTTTTTTGTCTTGTTCCACATTGCTGTATACTGTGCAGATATATATGCTTTGCAGATTTTGCAAAAGGGGTATTGATGTGAGCCATTTGTAGCATGTTCATTATGCAAAAAATATAACAAATAACGTACATGGGGTAATTTTGTCTTTAGCATCAAAGAAGCATGTTAGCGAGTCCCTAACATCTTTTCAACTTAACACTTTCAAAATAGGGTGTAAAGGCACTTACGTTAGGGCTGAAGAAGCCACTGTTCACGGCTTCGTCAGACAACAGGAAATGCTTCTCAGAGGCTTTAAGAGGGCACTCTGTGAGGATACTGGTAGCGTAAATATGGCCACTTTGAAATCAAGATACTGGGTGGTGATCTAAGTTGCCCAAAACACTGGGGACCGCCTCCCTCTATCCGTTATCAACTTTCCACACTTACTGATAGGCACGTGGGCTCTTGGTAACCTCACCTTCACATGTTGCCTAAATATATCTGCATACAGTCTCAGGCAAATAAGAGATGGATTCCTTTCACTGGAGACAAAAAGTCCAGCAGGTTAGGGCTGGCCCAATCATCATGTTACTCTCAAAGTACAGACTGATTATGTCAGAAGTTAAATAACTTGGATTTCCAAGTCCCAAATGTTACTTTATAATGTCTTTAGATTGTGGCTGAAAAAAACAAAAACATTTGAATCCTTCTAGAAGTACTTTAAAAAAAATGTTTTACACTTTTTCAAAAAGCAATAGCTGATGATCTACCGTTTGCAATTATACTTTTCGTGGCAATAGAAGGGGCAGCAAGACATATGCGGAATATCTTCAAAATCATTGTTAAGATTCTTATAAGTGTTAAAAATAAAAAAAGGTCCTAATGGACATTCACTTTTGAAATGAAGTGAAATATTCTCGCACTCAGGGCTCCGGCTACCAGACACTACAAGGGGTTTACCTTTTTTTGCCCAGAACTGTTGTGCAGGATGGAGAGGCTGTATGTACCCTTCTAGTCTCAGTATTCACCATTGATGTACTTTACTTTAAAGCTTGCCTTGTCCTCCATATGAAGGCACTGTGACCTCAAAATCTTAAGGTGAAAACTATCTTTTACGAAATACGTATCAAATGAGTCAAATAATAATTTGCTTTAGGGCTCTTATATAGCATGACAGTTCATCCAAATACCCGTCACAGAGCCAAAGATTCCACTGACAGATCCAGAAATCACAATTCTAATGATTTGTAAACGTAAAAACTTGAAACTATACTCCAACACACTGAAGTTACCTGTACTAAAATGCAGTGAATGTTTATGGTAATATCCAGAGTTTAAACTGTTGCTAAAATGTGGAAAACTTGGCTTCCTTTATGGATAATCATGTAGATTTCCTTGCTATAATGAAAACATGGTTATTGGTATTCCTAATCCCCTACCTTCTCTCAGTGATCCTATTAAATACATGTGATGATCTATAGGTGTAAAGATGGAGTATATATGAACAAGGGCTTAATAAGTCAGTTATACAATCAATTTTACAACAAAAAAAACATACATTTAGACACTTATTTACCCATTTATTCTTCCTTCGACCTTTAGATATACATATATAAAAAATATTTATTTTTCAGAAAGACACACATTCACTGGATGATGTCATCAGTGATGTCATTTGAGATGTCATCAGTGACGTCATCAGTGATGTCACTGACCATGTCATGAGTGATGTAATATGTGACGTCATCAGCAGTGCATTGCGGGCGCGCGAGTTATAGTTAGCTGCACTAACTATAAGGGGGAATTTCAATGGTTTTGTATGAGTGAAATGACCAGCTAACTATAACATTTGTGAAACCTATGTCTTTTTCAGTGAATTTCTAAGGTTTTTTAAATGTTAATTCCTAACTATAACGTGGCTAAAACCTGTTTTTTTCAGTGAATTTCTAAGATTTTTTTAAATGCTAATTCCTAACTATAACGGGGCTGAAACCTATGTTTTTTTCAGTGAATTTCAACGGTTTTGTAAATGAGAATTTTTAAATTTATGAATTGTTATATTTTTTTATACTGATTTACTAAATTGTTTTAAAGTATTTATTTTTAGATATTTTATTTTTTAAATTACATCACATATTTTTAATATAAATTGAAAAAAATTGAAATTGTAATATTTTTTTAATTTAATATTTTTTCATTTATATATATATTATATAGCAGGCAATTATATCCTATGGAAGGAAATTCAACTTACTGGTAAGTACGGTTAAAATTACTTTTCAGGATCAGTACTGGGCTGAAAGATGCAGCACTGAGGTCTCTCCTGATAACAGATGAGTAAATCGGAATTTGTACTTCGGCTGATTTTAGAGGAATTTTTTTAAGTTCCAAAACTCAAGACTTAGAAGAATTTCCAAGTGAAACCAGTCAATGTTAGCCTATGGAAGGAAATTCAAGTTCCTGAAAAGTAATTCTAACCATATTTACAGTATCAGTAGTGGGCTGAAAGATGCAGCACTGAAGTCTCTCCTGATAACAGGTGAGTAAATCGGAATTCGTAGTTCGGCTGATTTTAGAGGATTATTTGTACATTTCAAAAATAGACACTTAGAAACTTTTCCGGTGAAAACCACACAATAGATTCCTTTGGAAGAATCTCTGGATTGAAGAGGAATTAATTCCCCAACTTAAAACGCGCCACAGGGCGTGTTTGCACACATCACCTCAAGCCCCGCCCCCTGCCTTCACCACTGTGCAAACGCGCCCCGTAGCGCGTTTTAAGTTGGGGGATTAAGTCCCCTTGCATACTGGGGGTCCCTGGGGGCCAACTAGCCCACCAGGAACCTCCATTATGCGCCAGGGGGCTGCGTTGCAGAGAGGTTAAGAAGGGGCATGGTCTCATTACACCTCTCTGCAACGCAGCCCCCTGGTGCGTTTCCAGAGGGGGAACTAAATCCCCTTGAATACTGGGGGTCCCTGGGGGCCAACTAGCCCACCATGAACCTCCAGTATGCGCCAGGGGGCTGCGTTGCAGAGAGGTATAATGAGGCCACGGACCCCCCTATTTTGAATATTAGCCCCCCGGGGAGGTGGTGGTCCCCGGGTCGTGTGGGGGGACTTGAGCCCCCCACACCGTTTTTTAAATAGAAGCCCCGGGGGTGACGGTCCCCAGGGCTGCGGGGGGGCCGTGAGCCCCCCCACATACATTTCGTGGAAGCCTCGGGGGTAGCGGTCCCTGGGGCTGGGGGGCCCCTATGGGACCCCATTATTACAAATAAAAGAAGCCCCAGGGGTGGCGGTCCCCGGGGCTGTGGGGGCCTCAGAGACCCCCACCCTATTAAAATAAGCCCCGGGGCTGGCGGTCCCCAGGGTTGGGGGGGGACTCAGAGCCCCCGCCCATAATTTAGTAAAGCCCCCCGGGCCCCTCTTTACAAAGAGTCCATTGCCCCGGGGGTCTAAAAAAATGCACATTTTAAAAATGTATTTATTTATTTTAATCGGCAGGGTACGCGTACCATACGCGCATCCCGCTAGGGGGTCAGGGTGTTTCTACCCTGCCCCCTTTTCGCATTTTTCACGTTTCTTTTTCTATTTTCTTGTGCCTCGGTTCTACCGAGGCACAAGATGGCTGCCAACACTTCCTGGTTTGGAGTGTTGACAGCCAATTAGCATAAAGCACGAGCTTGGGAAGGTACGCGTACTGTACGCGTACCGTACTTCGTCTATAGATATATCTATGATTTTACTTTTTTCAGGAACTACTGAACGGATTTACACCATTTAATAAAAAGCGTAATCTGCGAACCAAACTCGACCTTTTTGCCAAATTTGGTGTAATTCCGTTCAGCAGTTCGGGCTGTAGCTGTGTCTAAAGGTCCCTATGGAAAAATGATGGGGAAAAAGTTTTGGGACCCCCCTTTTTTCTCGGCCCCCGATTGACAAATCACCCCCAAACTTTCAGGGAAGGAGCGGAGCGCCCCATCTTCGAGAATTTTGCGAAGATTCGTCAACCGACGCCAAAGGTATTCCAAATGGAATGTTCTGGATTTCCTATGGAAACTATGTCCTAACTATAACTACCTTCTGGCGACCGCCAGTAGGTATCTAATATACAGATATCTATATCTTACTCCACTCCTTCAATTTTGCATAAAGAAGATACCACACTCCCGGGGTGATTTCAACACATTTATTTTGTGACCTCACAACAGACACATTTCGGCGAAAGTGCCTTTTTCGATGTTACCGGCTCATCGGAAACGCCATGTTTTTCAACGGCTTGCAGCAATAAAAAAAATATATATTTGGTTAGTGCCAAGTTGTGGGGCAAGTTTCTCTAGATCTAAATTCTATTTCAAGATTTCCGAAATTAAGCAAAGCTTTGAAAATGTAAATACATTCATTATAATGGGAGTTTTGTTAATCCCCATTTGGCTGCTAACAGGAGTTACAAGGCTAATCAGGATTAAAAGAGGAGTGTCAACTCCCGCATGTTTACACACCAATTAGCTAGTAGACAGTTGTCAAAATGTTTATGGGAAACAAAACAAAAATTAGGAAAAACATGCATGAGTGAGTGTAGAAATGCATACCTTTTAGTCTCCATAATTCAGGGGCAACCTCGGAATACAGCGATAATTCTGCATGCAAAAGTGAATGATCCCCACGGTGTAGGTAACGCCGGATGCAAAATTACTAATGCGGTATTCCCAAATAAAGAATAAAGATTGCTTAATTCTGGCTCCTTGACAGTCCCCTCCTCACTTTTCTCAAACACCACTGTACTAGGTGCAAGCCACTTGGTATACCGGTGTTCTATGCCTCAAGTGAAGCACAGTTTAGCTTGTTGAGGGCTACAGGATGGCCTTTATCTGTAATTGTACTAAAAGCATATGCACATAAAATAATCTCAGAGAACGAAAAGAGGGCAATAGAAAATAGTTATTTTTAAAACTTTATTTATTCATTGATTAACGCATACAACCCACATTACGTCAGTCCAAAATGGGGGTAGTGGAAACAGAAACAACGTATACCGTAAGATTGGTGGAAGGACCGGTCTGTGATAGTGCTTACTCAAATTTCAATAGAGAGTATTAGACATGAGGACAATGGTTAAAAAATAGGCAGTGCAATAACAGGCATTTCAGTGGATCCAAACACGCCCAGTCTCATAATAAAGAGCAGAGGGTGGGAAGCAATAGCCCGGTATAAACATTACAATTTAGTCAGATTCTTGGAATTCTTGCTGTAACACTTAGCCACCAATGTCCCCCAGATGTCGTTTGGTCTGGACGCAGGAGGTAACATTGTGGCATATATTTCGCTATTGGTGTCGCAGTACGTTTAGTTTTAAGCTATACCGGAACAGTTGGAATCACCGGCTACCCCAGTGCAAGGTGATCACACACTTAGCAAACGGTAATGCCGTTGCTGTAAACCTACCGACCCCCTGCGGCACATCCCGCACATACCCCAACAGGGCGATAAGATGGTCTGGTTCCAGAATAGCACCATACTGGAGAGATAGGAAAAAACGCCTCTCCAGAAACCTCCCACATAAATGCAAATCCAAGTCAGGTGAGCGAAGTTGGCCTCCTCTATGTGGCACTTACAGCAATGTGAGGATCAGAAGGGATCAAGTTATGTTATGTTATGTTACTTAGTTTTTTGAGCGCACAGCTGCCCCAGCGAAGGGGCGTCCCGGCGCTATAGCTGAAAAGGCAACACAACTAACAGAGTAAAAAAGGTCAGAGAATATTAATAAGACAGGGGAAAGAGATACGTTTTAACAACCTTCCTGAAAACTAAAAGATCTTCTAAGGCTCGAATGTGCGCAGGAAGCGCATTCCATAGCCTGGCGGCCAACACAGTAAAAGAACGACCACCTAGTCTACTTTTTTTAAAACGCGGAACAAGTGCTAAATTTTGACCCGCAGAGCGAAGGCTACGAGATGGCGTATACAAGGTCAAAAGATGCTGGAGAATGGTAGGGGTGTCGGTTTTGAGGATTTTGAACGCGAAACACAGTCTTAAACTCTATGCGCCTGATTACCGGCAGCCAATGTAATTTACAAATTGTACTGCGGGCAGAACAGAACCGTGGCAGGCCTACCAGAGCCCTGGCAGCCGCGTTCTGCACCCGTTGGAGTCGCAGGACCTCCGCCTGATTGGCACCCAAAAACAGTGAACTTGCGTAGTCGAGCCTTGATGCAATGCTGGCTTGAATCACCAACTGGCGAGTGGGGGCATCAAAAAATTTGAGGATAGGCCTCAAACCACGCAAGATGCCGAAGCATGTAGATGCCACCTTCTTAGTATGACACGAGAAGGTGAATTTGGAGTCCAGCCACACGCCAAGATTTTTAAGTTCGGCGACCGGTTTAGGGGGGGGGTCCCAACTCGTTAGGCCACCAGCTCGCGCCCCACAGATCTGGATGTTTCCCTAACACCATCACCTCGGTTTTGAGGGCGCTGAGCTGTAAACAGTTGGTGGTAAGCCAGCCAGCAACAGCCCTCAAACCATCCGCAAAGTTTGATGCCGATTGGTCAGAGTCCCCATTGAGAACCACTGCCAGCTGGGTATCATCGGCGTAAGATACCATTGTGAGACCCCAACTCTTCGCAACCGCCGCCAAAGGTTGGACGTATAAGTTGAAAAGAGTGGGGCTCAACGCCGAACCTTGCGGAACTCCTTGAGTAATGGCGTGAGGTTTTGATCTGAACGGTGGCACTACTACCTGAAAGGATCGTTCCGAAAGAAACGATTGGAACCAATCCAGCGCCTTGCCAGATATGCCAGCCTCACCAAGCCTGCGGACAAGAATGGTATGGGATACAGTGTCGAAGGCGGCACTAAGGTCTAATAAGACCAGTGCCGCCGTTTGACCTGCATCTAGTACAGAGCGGAGATGTTCAACCATATATAGGAGTGCCGTCTCTGTACTATGGCCAGATCTAAAACCATTCTGTGTGGGATCCAGTAGGTGTGCAGAGGTCAGATGTTTCGTTAAGATGTTATTCACATGGGCCTCTGTGATCTTTGTCACCCATGGAAGAAGGGAGATAGGTCGATAACTCTCCGGCTTCACTGGATCCAGTCCCGGCTTCTTTATGATGGGCATTACACAGGCCGCCTTCCAACTAGGTGGCACTGATCCGGTGGTAAGGGATTGATCCACCAGTTGTCGGATCGGTGGGAGGCAAATAGACGCCGAGTCCAGAAACTGGGCCGGTCTCAAAGGGTCATCCGGCGAACCAGACTTAACCTTGGCCGCTAGGAGATTAAACTCCAGTTCCGATGGTATGGGAAGCGTAGCAAAGCACTGTGATGTACGCAATGTAACGGTCGTACTGTCAGAATCAGCTTTAGGAAAAGAGCGATAGATGGTGTTTACCTTCTCCACAAAGAAGCTAGCTAACAACTCACAGTGAGCAAGGGAGCAAATCTCTGTAGTAGGAAGTCTGTTCGCTGTGAGCTCCTTCAAGACCTTGAAGACCAGTTTGGACGGATTGGAGCTAGCCTGGAACTCTCCAGCATAGTAGTCAGCCCGGGCCCGGCAGATAGCTCTATGATACGTCTTAACCCTAGCCAGGTAATGTGCCTTTAGATCTCGGTCATAGTTTTTCCTCCACGCTCTTTCGGCTTGACGGCAGGTGGCTTTAATCCGCCTAAGTGCCTCCGAGTACCAGGGGTTAGGTTGAGAAGAGCGATTTCTGCTCCATTTGGCCGGAATGAGTGCATCAAGCGCTTGAACAATCCAGGCGCAGAAGATGTTGTAACCAGTTGCAACGTCATCTTTAAGAACCGGAGGAGTGGTGGCCAAAAGACGGTGGAGGTCCTCTAGTTTGAGCTTTTTCCAGGGGCGCCTGAAAGATGTTTTATCAGGCTTCCCTGTAAAGCGTGTTACCATAGTAACACAAAGCTCGATAAGATGGTGATCACTCCAACCCATGGCTCTAGGAGGAGAGACCTCGACCAATTGGAGGTTAGTGAACACCGGGTCAAGGATATGGCCACCCTCATGGGTCGGAAGACGGACCAGTTGAGATAACTGCACTGCTTCGAGATCGTCCAGCAAACTACTAACCGCTGGTAACTCCGTGGCATCAAAATGTATATTAAGGTCGCCGATGATGGTTATATTGGAGGAGGACAGAGACAAAGAGCTGACCAGCTCTGGAAGAGCTTTCCTAAAGGCACAGTCACTTCCTGGGGGGCGGTATATCAGAAGGCCTGATAATGTTTGTGTTTGCCCGACGCTGATGGAAAAATGGGCGCATTCAGCCCCGATCAAGTCCATGGGCTTCCAGGCACAGGTATGGCAGTTTTTAAAAGCCACAGCTATGCCACCTCCTCTTGCCTTGCGATTTAAGGTGTGGATTGCATAGCCCGGAGGAAGGGCCAAGTTGATAATAGCCACGTCCTCATCACCTAGCCAGGTCTCCGTCATAAAGAAGGCATCTGGGCCTTCTAACGAGATCAGCTCGTATATGTCTCGATGGTGCTTCGGCAGGGACCTGACATTATGGTGCAGGATTTTGAAGGTACTGGGAGGAGACGGTGTCTTCTTCCGATGTAGTAGTACCTGGCTGGGGGCTAGCAGCGGCGCTGATAATTCCCACCGACCACATGGGCAGGTGTGGGGACCACACAAGGGATGCTGAGCTGATTGTGGGCAAGGGGGCAGACAATGTCTGATCCGGAGGAGGGCCTGACTAGAGTACTGAATACTCATGATAACAAAACACAGGGTCCTGCCGCGGTCCGCGCGGATGGGCGCAGACGGGCAGGACTCTGGCTTGACTCCGGCGCGAGTCAGGCGCTACCGCTGCGCGAGTAGAGCGAGCATTAAGTAGTGGCTCACCTGTGCTCCTAAGAAGCGCTAGAGCGCTCAAACAAGTGGCACACTCCACACTAGCCAACCCCAAGATGGCGACCAGGCGCCAAACACGAAGGTAGGAAGAGAACAAATCCGCTCAAAACGCGGTGGGGGGCCCAATTATAGTGCAAGTGTGGGGACACATCAAGATCGATTAAAAACAAGGCAAAATGCAATTTAGGCAAAATAAAATACAGAAACGGTATTTTTAAAAATGAGCAGCGCTGTGCACAAGAATTACAGCAGCATAGCGCGCGTGCGTGCTATTACCTTTCCAAGGTCGAGCTAATGAAATGCTCGCCTTAAGTAGTGGCTCACCTGTGCTCCTAAGAAGCGCTAGAGCGCTCAAACAAGTGGCACACTCCACACTAGCCACCCCCAAGATGGCGACCAGGCGCCAAACACGAAGGTAGGAAGAGAACAAATCCGCTCAAAACGCGGTGGGGGGGCCCAATTATAGTGCAAGTGTGGGGACACATCAAGATCGATTAAAAACAAGGCAAAACGCAATGTAGGCAAAATAAAATACAGAAACGGTATTTTTAAAAATGAGCAGCGCTGTGCACAAGAATTACAGCAGCATAGCGCGCGTGCATGCTATTACCTTTCCAAGGTCGAGCTAATGAAATGCTCGCCTTAAGTAGTGGCTCACCTGTGCTCCTAAGAAGCGCTAGAGCGCTCAAACAAGTGGCACACTCCACACTAGCCACCCCCAAGATGGCGACCAGGCGCCAAACACGAAGGTAGGAAGAGAACAAATCCGCTCAAAACGCGGTGGGGGGCCCAATTATAGTGCAAGTGTGGGGTCACATCAAGATCGATTAAAAACAAGGCAAAATGCAATGTAGGCAAAATAAAATACAGAAACGGTATTTTTAAAAATGAGCAGCGCTGTGCACAAGAATTACAGCAGCATAGCGCGCGTGCGTGCTATTACCTTTCCAAGTCTAGCCAAGGCGCAGGGTGTTGTAAAAATTTTAAATATATATCGGCTTATGTCTGTAGTTTGGAGATACTAAATCTCCCAGAATGCACTGGTGTGATGATTGAATATCCAGGACAAGACACATGGTATTTAGTTTACCTGGTTACACCTTCCAGGCTCAGTTGCACATACCAGTTTGGATGCATCAGTAATACATTTATTTAGTAAAATGCCTTAAACAATCATGTTATGGTACAAAAGGCATGAGATCGATGAATGACTGACAAACAAGTTTTCAGCCTTGAGGAAGATTTCAGGGCCCAAGACAAAACAACAGAAGAGGGTTGATTCCAAATTTTGGTGAAAAAAAAACAGCAAAAGACTTCAAAGGGGAAAGAGCACAAAAAGGTGCCAAGACCGCTGAACATGAAAATAAGTGGCATCTACCTATGCAGACAGCTGACGATGAACAATATGTTCCAATAGGTTTAGAGAGCTATGGGAGCAGTGACAAAGGATGAAAGCTTAAAGGGACAGAAGGGTCAATAAACAGCTTCTTGAGTGAAGGAAGTATACCAAGTAAAGTTTTGTGTTGTAATTGCATTTATAGCCGGCTTACTAACCCGGATGAGGCATTGAAGTGGTTTACACGAGGCAGCACGCTGCTCTGAAACTCAAGGTCAGTGTTCAGCATATATTCTTTTGCTCGTTCTACTGCCATCAAAGGAAAATAATAATAGCTCTTTACTCACGCAGCACTAACTTTACTCATTATAGGCTAGCACTGTTACATTTCCAAGAGCTTGAGGGTCCTTTGGTGTGCTATGTACTTGCTACTTTTCTTTGGTCAGCCGTGAAAAGCAGAAAGGAACTTTAGACCTATGGAACGGGGAATGTGCCCCCTAAGATCAAGACTTTTAATGGTCTCCTGGGAAGCAATTAACTGTTTCCGATTAATTTTAATTCCCTCTCTTGTATTATGGTTAGGCAAAAACAAGATGTACAAAGAGGTCCGAATAGAGGCCTATAAACTGCCGAGCCAAAATGTTTTAATGTAACTTATGTGGCTATTAGCCCCTGAACACTACATCAAGGTAGTATGAGGATTCATTAATTACACATGTAGTGTGCAGTTGTCAGGTATATATAACTCTGTTTTATTCGTCTTAAAATGTTTTACTACTTAGTATACATTTTAACTCTGATTGTTTTAAGATATATGAACGCTGCAATAGGTTTGTATTCATTGCGATGTATGCCCTTTAAATGCACCGGAAACAATGTGAAATAAAGTTCGTAAAGTACAAAGTAGTGTTTAATTCAGTGTTTCAGTTATTGTTGGTTATTGGCATTAATCTTGAGCAATCAAGGAATCCATTCCATACATTTGCTCCAGTTTTTTTTTAGTAGTTTGTAGTAATTAACAGCAACTTAGGTGTAATCATAAATATAGGGTACCAAAGTTCATGCAAATGCTAGTGGTATTAATAGAGGAGCTAGATTGCATGGGTACGACTTTCAAAGCAGGAGAGGTTGTGATCTTGAAATGAAGTGTGGGTAATTTGCAGAAATATAAGAAGAGCTTAAGGCAAATATGCACAGAACAGATTCGGCTGTGCTCAGAGAGACAAGACATGCAGAAGATGTAAAGGAAGTAGTCATTGGAAAGGCGAAGAGGGGCAAAAGGGTCAACAGTCCAGGTCAGTTTTTCATTAAGGGCTTTTTGGGAATATTGTAGAGGGTTTTTAACATAGCATGCAGCATGAATATGCAAAACTGTGAAAAGAAACATTACTTGCATGTGGGATAAGTCTAGATTAGGTGCTTTTGACAGGTACTAAAATCAGACGAACAGTCTGCATTCAGGTAAGCTACTGCTAGACCAATGCTTCAGCAAAGACAGATCTTCTCGGGGGTTGGAGGAGTAAAGCCGTGGCTGTTCGCATACATGGGGACCAATCAAGAGTTGAGGCTACGCTCAAACAAGCGATAACCTCATGATAACATCAACATGTGATGATATACAAGCTAAATAATTCGACATCGAAAAGGAGATTCCGTCAATGCTGAAGAGGATGTTTTACGATGTTCACCCTTAAAGGTTTGGTTATCATATTAATTAGAAAAAGAAATAGTGGTCCATTATGGATGTTTGAAAGAGTGAGAAAACAACTTTAAGAAAGTGGAAGATTAAAGAGGCCTTTTAGACAAGATAGAAGAGCATAGATTTGAGGAAATAAAAAAAAAATGACTTGAGCTAAGAAGGGACCGCTGTGGGATTTGCTCTGATCTGAAAAATAAGGAGCTCTGCATCGGTGAAAGCCCTAAAAAAGATATCGAAATTTGAAGGCGAGGATACTGTGGAAGGAAGTATGAAGACCGAGCATAACAGGAAGTGAAACCCGAGGCAATGTGAAAAGCATGACAGGGGTTCACTAACAAAAGAGGAACTTGGCCATCTCTCAGTCCGGATGCCAATGGGGCATAAGGAAAGTCAAAGTGTGCTACCTTCAGAGGCCGCTACTCCAAATGTGTACCCTCAGAATAATAGCAATTAGTAAAAGGAGCTGCTCACAATTGGGCTTTCGTAGACCCTGATGCAGCAACAACTAACTTTTTAATCTCCGGCCGACCAGCAATTTCAGTGGGTGAGGCCATGTTCTCAAGGCTTTATATATCCTTACTACCGCTAGAGGTGACTCATAAAAACCAAGCCAGTCCCAGTAGCAGTTGCAAAAACAATTTAACAGCGCACCAGATATCACACCTGGCTCCTTCCCCAGGTTCTGGAAGTCTCTCATCTTCCCTTCTGTCCTGGAAAGTCCGTCAAAACATCACCAGTTCATCTCACAAGTCAATATGATGACATAAGCCAGTCCTACTTCCTCTTCCCCTGCTCAATCACTTCTGGAGGCTTAGCTGTATATGTGGTTACCATAATTTTATGACCGGACCGCAAGCGAAAATGCTCGAATCTAGAAGCATGATTCGAGGTTGTGTTGATCACCTTCAGCACACCTGGGCAGACCATCCCCCAATCCCAAACCTTTTTTTTTGTTGCAGATTTATATAGCTCTAACTTGACCCGAAGGTATTGGAGCGCTTTACATGAGCACCAGTTACTACACAAGGACAGTCATTTTTTTGGTAGGCACAGGGAGATTAACACCTTGCATGCTCATGACGAGCTCAGCTCGTCATGAGGCACGGTGCTCCTGTGCTCATGACGAGCTGAGGGCCGTGGAACGCTCACACGCGGGGATAATTCCCCTGCTGTGCTGAACGTTCCACGAAAACGGGTGCGGCCGTGACGAGCTCGTCATGAGCACAGGAGCACTGTGCCTCATGACGAGCTGAGCTTGTCATGAGCATGGGGGCGATGTGCTGGCCCCCCAGCACAGCGGGGAATTAACCCCGCAGCAAAGCGGTTAAGTGATTTGCCCAGAATCACAGGATGTGGAGTCGACCCCGAGGCTCGAACCTTGGCTTCCCAGCTCCAAAGTTGGCAGTCTAGCCGTGAGTCCACATCCTCTCCCCAACCATTGAGTGATAAGTTGTGTTACCAGTTGGTAAACTGCAAATTGGATTCTGATAGCCGCTCAATTTTTACAAACTCATAAGCACCCAATCCAACAACCACCGAACACTCAAGCAAACTAGCATCAGTGCACGTACCATGAAAATAGGCAGCAGTGGGGAAAAGGACTTAGAAGCCGAGACGTTGACCAGTAAAGGAATGCTGCTTCAAAAGTGGCCAAACCAGACAGTAATGGAGTCCTACAACAATGTCCTAAATATGGTTGCAACCGAAAACTAATCAGCCAGCAGAGAAGCACTGCTTCAGAACCACATCTTGACATTATGGGAGGCTGAGGCATCATGCATGCATTAGTCCCTCAAAGATATGGCCCAATAAATGCAATCTGATCAGCTTGCTGTATGTCCCACCCTCTCCTCATTTCAATATTCTGTTTGGTCAGCCTTTGAACCCAGACATGATATTGCTTGTTTCATAACTTTTAGCCACCCAATTGCATTTACAGATCAAGGAATTGTAACTAAAAGTCTAACAACTGTAAATATAGTGTTGAGGTTATCCCTGAATGTGCTTTCCACAAACTAAAACTCACATTGCCTTCAGCTATCTCCATAATTACAGAGGCAAAGGTGAAAATGTTCAGCTAAAAAAGTAAATATAGTTATCTTAAGCCCTGAACCATTTGTGGAATGAAACATTACTACTTTTTGGTTGTCACATCGCTTTATCTGCGAGTCACAAAGTTACCAGCCCTAAGTGTACGGAGAGTCACCATCTGGATGAAATCAGAGAGTGAATGACTATCAATGTGTCTTAAGTTAAATGGCTCTGACGCTTGAGCTTTGAGTTTTGGGCTTCATCAACAGCATAGACTGACACTTGGACGAAACTCTGCTGATTCTGGGTGGCTAACTAAACCAAGCTTTAAAGCAAAATGGTTGTGTGGTATTATATTCAAGAAGTCCCTTTAAGTTTATTTTTATTAGAATAAAACCAAATCTAATTCACAATGTTCAAGAAAGTCACTGTAAGCCCTTACAGAGAGCATCAGTTAGCACGGTCATAAGCGGTTTCTTCAAGGTATGAGCCTCTTGCATGCTGAAGATTGCCCAATGGTTGATAAAGTGAACATGAACCTGAATTTGACAATTCTATCTACTTCGATTTGCTCAAGTATCAAGTTGAGCCTCTCACAGCCATTAAAAACCCACTGGAAAGGACTGCACTGCCAAGAAGTCATGCGAGAATCAATTTTAATATCACTCTAAAAGTTCCAATGTTAATTTTTCAACTGGTAAATGTCCTTTTGAGTTTATGCGAGGGAGGAGGTCTGGCTCAGAACTTCATCCCATCTTAATGGTAGCTTACAGTTCCATAGATCTTCCTATCACCATGGACTGGGTGCAAGCAAATGGAGTATCTGATCTTCAAGAAAATAAAGATGGTGATACATCTAAAAGCAAATGAAGATACCCATGATTGTTGTGGTTGGTTGGGTTAGGCTCAAGGAACCAGTCTTCCTGAAAGGCTTATTGAGGGTCTGTGACCCTGTAGATATATTGAGAATCAAGGGTAATGCTCTGATGGCGGACAATGGTGGCATTTGGAGAGGTTGGCTAGAGTTACACGGGGTATGCTTTTGACACCCCAAATGTTCTAGGACTAAGAACCAAGCATCGCAAAGGGGGTTCAATGAGTTGTGTGACTACTTATTCATTGCTCATTTAACTCACTTGGGTCTCTTTCTTGTAAGTTTCTATAGGCACTTAAACTTTTTTTTACTTTTAATGTTCAATGTTGTAATATTTGTTCTGCAAATTTATTTAAGCTTTTTTCGTTGTAAAGGAGGAAAGTATGTGGTGACTGGAATGTTCTGTTTTGAGCTCAGGCATCACAGAACAGTCCTGCATCATCATAGTACACTTGTCACAGTTTGCAGTGGAATGGAAGTTCCTGGTCAGAGATGTCTGAATGCTGAGAAAGTGCCTCTCTGTAACTGCTGTGCATAATTAAAGGTTTCTATTTCCGCTGCCTTCTGTGAACCACAGCATTTGAAGCTACTTCAGATATGGCAATGAGTTAGCCACATGGGCTGTCCATCTGTGCATGACATTCTGCAGAGAGATTCTGTCAAGTCTAGTTCTCCTCTACAACACAAGAGTTGAAAAAGATGTATATTTGCCACCGTTTCTCATTCTGTTTGGCAACTGACTGGCACACTAGCCAAAGATGCGGCGTAAATACCTGAAGCAAAGGTAGCTCTTTACTGAACATATTATCTAAAACAAAACACAAACTTCCATAAATAAAAAATGACAAACTGTTGTATGTTAAATCCGGATAGATGACAAGGTGTAGCCAAGTGGTATTATCATGTAGAGGTTTATTTGTAGTCCATAGTTGTTCCACAGAAGATCTCAAGAAGGTAACTTAGTTGGTAAAGGGAATCCCACCAGGAGCTGCATGACCGCTGCTCAGCCCACTCTCTCCAACTGTCATTCTCCCTCACAAGCAAGCACTCTCACACATTCCAAACACACGGTCATCAGGCATTCTAACATTCTACACACACAACTCATTCATCCTTGCTGAGCAGCTGTCTGAGAGGATGTACTAAGATAAATTAGATTACAACACAAACGTACATCAACAAGCAAAACAAATAAGCAAGGGACTTTTATTTACTTGAAATAGAGGACTCAACTGGCTGTGCTAATTCATCTTGGACTGATAATCCATTTCCCCAAGTGGCATCATCAAGCCTAGGCTGCAGAAAGGTAAAATTATATACCGGGAAAACATGTCAGAAACGTTGCCATGCCAATACTAGTTTTGTGATAGGGAAAGAATCCAAGCTGAGAGCCAATCTGGTTTCCCTGCACTCCATTTAGACATTAATGTCTTATAATTGCAAGCATGAGTACCTGTCTGTCAGAAGACAATGCCCTCAGATGTCTATGAAATCTGCAAATGGGTCTGTGGCAGCACTCTGCTTGAACGTGTGTACAATATCAGCACAGCATAAGAGCAGGGATCTATCCCTCCTCCTTGGATACTGCACTTTGGTGCTGAAGTGAAGAACTCTCATCAAGACGGTATGTTTTCTGTCTTTTCACAGACTCCGTGAACAAAAAGTCGGTCTTTTTTCTCTACAGCATGATTTTTGGGTTTCGCCTGCCGAAGGCTGCGCTCTGCGCAGCTCTTCAGCGCAGGTGAAATCCTATGTCGACAATAAGGAGTTCTGGAACGTCCCCCGGCTCTCATTGGCTAGCTCCATAAATGGAGGCTAGCCATTGAGTGCCGGATCTGTCCGTCAAGGCCGGACCAGATTCGGGGGCGTTCCCGAGATTTTTTCCCAGGGCGGAGTTACGTTTTTTCCCGTTCCCTCCCCTTTCACTGGAAGTCTGTCCATTCCCGCCCCCTCCGTGTGCCTCTCCGCCCCCCCCCCCTGTCCTGTGCACGTTTCCCGCCGTCCGTGTCCTCTCCCGCCCCCTCCCGCCGTCCGTGTCCACTCCCGCCCCCTCCCGCCGTCCGTGTCCTCTCCCGCCCCCTCCCGCCGTCCGTGTCCTCTCCCGCCCCTGTGTGTATTCTCCAAGGGTAGTCTCCCATCTTTGCCCGCCATCACTGCCTCGCCGGTTTTCCTTCTCACTAGTTGGTTTCTACCCATGGCGGCTCAGGGGCTGCCGGATCTCGCGAGAGCGGGTGCCGCGGGACGAGAGCAGCAGGCTCGGAGCGCCCTGCACAGGCCTCTGCAGCAGGGGACATGGAGCAGCAGCAGGAACCGGAGACAGAGGTCGCGCCCGCGGGGAGCCCGGCTGCAGTGATCTCGGAGGTGGCAGAGAGCCCGCGCTCTCCCAGGGCCGGCCTGACGCGGATCTGTGACTTGCTGAAGAAAAAGCGGAGGCGACGAGAGGAGCGGGGCGAGCAGCGCAGGAGCCGCACGGCTCACACCGCCCCGGCCACCACCAGCAGCAGCAGCGAGAGCAGCGGCAGTGAACCCAGCAGCGAGCGAGAGGAAGAGCCGGAGGAGGAAGAGGAGGTGTCCGAGGTGAGACCCGCTCGCAGCTTATTTCCCATCCCTTAGCATCCCCTTATGAAAACCGTACCCCTGTCCGGCAGAGGGACCCTTCCACGCAGGGTGGGATCTGCCTTTCCAGGGTTGCAGACAGGGGGCAGCACCTTTCAGCCGGTGTCCCCCACTTGACCGCGAGTGACCCCAGCTCTCCCCGGTGATGCAATCCTGCAGCAGATCCGCAGTGGTCATTGACCGACTCGCCTACTTTCTACCCCCTTGAGTAACTCAGACGGTGACACCCAGATCCATACTTGTAGGATAGTACCAAGAACGCGACATGGCACTTTCCGCTGTGAGGATGATACACATGGATGTTTACATATCAATTCCACGTAAACCAATCAAGTTCAAGAAATCATCTTTTGGTATCGTATCCGATTCTGTTTAATGCTTTAGTCAGCAGATCCATTTGTCGGTGCCAGATGGTCGTTGATCCTCATTTGTTACTAAAATGTCGATGTACGCTGGCATTGCCTCGCTTTAAAAAAATATATATTTCAGGCATCTGAGGCTTTCATTGCATTATCCTACTTTGCTGAATCGCTTTTAGCCAATTTTGTTGCTTTTCGAGTACTTTCGCGTTGCGCTATTCCACTTACCTGCAACGGGTGCGGGGCATTCGTGTCAGTTTTACATTCTACCCATTCGCACATTAATGATCGTTTCCTAGGTAAGCACGATAGTGGTTACAAAACACGAATTATAAAATGCAAACCGTCATCTCTCAATGTTCTTTATGAGGAATTGCTTTTTTTTAAATACCAGTAGACGTATGCTCATTTATTCTCAGAGGTGGGTTTCACGGTATTGAGTCACCTCACATTATCCAGTTACGTTGCAGATAAGGAGGAACGGCTCATTATTTGAACGTAACACTTAAGAGAGTGTCTGAAGGACTTCCACGCCTTTCATCTTCGTTAGGGCGGGAACATTTCGTTGGAATTTATTTTCTGCAGTCTGATATTTAACGCCTCCACCTGAAAGTCTTTATCCTGCAGCTGTATACCAAGCTCCACCTTAATGAGTTTTTTTATTGCTGTGGGACGAATCAGGTTTTCGTACCTGTTGTGTTGATATATCAATTTGGCTAATTATTGCTAATATGTTCTGAAACTCGAGACATGTTTTATTTGTTTCCCTTTCCGTTGTTTTTCTCTTACCTCATCTCATGTTTGCTTGTAAAGTTGACCCAGACAGACATTGTCTGCTCTGCGTCATGGAATTGGACCTTTAATAATGTTGACTATTGGTTCAATGCTCAGTTTATTTTTGTCTCGACTCAGGTTTACAAGAAAGGTGTTTTTAGCTGTAGCCATGGCCGTCATTTAAGTGGCCTTTTTTATTTTGTCTATTAATAAAAAATATAACGCATGAAAATACTAGAGTAGAAATGCTATGCAGATCTGTTTAATGTAGAAAATGGATGGTGCCTAGAAAAAAGAGCAATTGCTACCCAACATGTGCACTCATGTCAAATTCAACCTCTGGTAAAAAGTTCACCATCATTAAGTTACCTTTTAAAGTTTGTGGTCGGGAGGGGGAACATGCCAATATGCATTAGGGTGTAGTGGAATGACCAGACAAACTGGATGACTCGCTTATTGCAAGAGACTGAGTGGTTCAAGGTTTACATATGTTAGTTACATTATTTTGGTCTTCCCAACGGTAATCGGAGCCCGAATCTGGCTTATTTTTTTCTCTCCCTTTTAATTGTACTTTAGAAAAACATTCTTGAATTACAAGACAGCTGTCAGTTCAGTTCTATATGCTTTATTCGGGTTGTGGAACACCCATAAAAGCGATTTACAGAATAAATAACATTCTTTTGAAATCTAGAACACGACATAATGACCGACATATAGTGGAATCATTAAGAGCCAAACGAAGCAAATTCATAACGGCATGTTACAATCTCACATTAGGTCTATTTCATGCGCCTTTTTGCCCATTCATCTCCTTCCTCGCGCCGCATCCCACCTGCTGACAGGGCGCTGATTGCCTACCTAATGCTCGAGTGACCTAGTTTCTAGTTTAGCATTGTCAAAAAATTATGGATTGCTTAAACAGTTCGCGCACAGGAAGAAAAAGACTGCAAATCCAAGAATGCTTTGAGATTTAAACGTGTGCCCATGTTTCTCGTTTAAATCTTTCTCTTGGCAGTGGTTTACCTGGAAGCTCTGATGACATGCACTTGAATTCAATAAAGTGAGGGTGTATGTGGCGCTCGAGCAGCAGGGAGAAGACAGTCCGCAAGACAAGGGCATTAGTGATGAGCATTACAGAACAAGTGAGTTTTGAGAAGGGACCTGAAACGTGCGTAGGGAGAGGCATTTGCGAGAGATTAAGCTAATGGCAATGTAAATGACAATGCCATTTATTTCTGTTTTCAAAACCAACACATAAATACAAAATTTGTCATTTACAATGCCAATAGCTCTAACTTTTCCAAAGGCGAAACCATTGCATTGTAAATGCTTGTTTTTCTATCTGTTGTCTAATCAGGTTGTAGAGGGGAGTTTGTCTTTTTTGATTCCGGGCTAGGCTTTGGTAGTCTTTCTTCTAGTGAAGTTGCAGTTCTGTGCTTCAACTCCTAGCCCTCCCTCTTCTTATGTCACTGACGAAGACTGGTTCAACTTTAATCCAATGCTGTACACCCGTATTAGGAAGGTGCAGGTCAGCTAGAGTCCTCTGTTCATGACAGATGCAAATCAACCACAATAAGACATGATTAGTTGACTCTTGCGACATTCATGCTACCAACACAAAAATCTGACTTTACAAAGTTCTAAGCATTATGATGGGGGGCACTTATGCTCCTCACACTAATCTAGGGAGAAAAAACTCTGGTGACCTGCAACAGGGAGGGTTGGATGCGACCTTGGCCTGCTGCTCTATGGCGAGGGACTAAGCCCTTGGACAACAGGAATGTGTCATTGACACACCTGGATGAGAACGGCACGGACTAGAGAGCAGTTTAATTCTCGGTTTTGCAAAACCACTAGCCTTATTTGTGACATCTCTAAAATGCCCAAGAAAAGTCAGACGAATAGTAAAGACCATTAGGCCATGTGTGTGTTAACTACTGTAGATCTCATGATTCCTTATTCTGCAGCCGTACTACTAAGCATGAATGGCTGCCAAGATAAAGAAGATGCAATGATGCTGGTTGCAAGTACTACACAACTGCCTCTATCAACATAAAAGAACACAATGGGCTAAAGTGTTGCATGAGACAGGGATGACCAGTACACTCGTCATAATAGGCAACTATTTAATACCTATTTTGTAGTCTCCTTCCTTCAAAGTTTACTGTGCATTTAATTTAGTAATCATTCTCGTTAGGTCGCACTTACCAGACACTGCAATCCGACTGGTTGCAAAAGACCTATTGTGAACTTACAGTGAGTGGACATACAGCCCGCCATGGCTTACCATTGGTTGTCTTTATTGTTACTTGTTGGTTTGCTGCTTATTCAATGGCTTGCCATCCTGTTTTTTGTCCCTAGAGCAGAGCCACTTTATGAACATTTTTCAGTGACTGACTTGAATTCTTCCACTGTTAACATTTATGGAACTCCTTTTTTTTCATTCAGCACTCTACAAGAGAGCAGATGTTCCCCAGAGTTCTCCTTCATGTACAGCTTCCATCTCATAAATTCCCAGCCACTGTTGTGTATTGCTCCCCACAAGCTCCCAACTTGTCTGTAAAAAACACAGCAACTGTGATATGGTTAAAGAGCAAACTTTAAAGGGTTGTTTTGTTTCATCACCTGCATGCTACATATTGCTTGATAGCACAATCTTTTGCACACAAAGGTTTTCATGTTGTTGGAGGAAGAGTCACCTGCTGAACTCATTCAGATAGCAAGTCTTTTATCACCTTACACTCCTAATAGGTACTCGTGGTCAAGTTCAGAGGAATTCCTAAAGCCAACTAGGGCCACAAGGGAGAGGTGGGGGAGGAAGATCTTTTTCCCACCAAGTCCCCAAACTCTGGAACTCCCTTCCAGGCGATTTTCGAATGTTAGACAAAGAACTGCAGTTCCGTAAAGCAATTAAAACATGGCTGTTTAAACAATACCTCCAAGACCTTCCCAGTCCCACCCAAGTAGGTGTCTTAGCGCAGGGAAGCCCTAGGGCAGCCATGCGCTCTACAAATCCTTAATAATAATAATAATAATAATAATCTGAGGCAGAAGGTGTACTTAGCATGACATTCCTCTTGGATGCCCCTAAATATGTTTCACAGTGACGGCTCGTAGGGAACGGTTGTGGAGGGGGGTTAGAAAAGAAAAAAGAAAGAAAGAAAAATGTAGCTGCTGGTGGCAGGTCAACAGTCGCCAGCCGCCGCCTCTCCTCAGTCACAGGGAGAACACAGGCTCCCAGACTCTCCCACCCAACAACGACGCTGCCTTAGAGCAGCGTAGTGATTGGTCTAAGTGCTGTGGTTCTGTGCTCCGAGAGGGACGGGAGGCTGGGCATGTTCTCCCCTCCGGTTGCACAATACAGTTGGTGGAGAGCATGCAAAGTGTGCATGACTGTTTGGCCTGCCCAAGACGGCCGGCCAAACCATCATGCGCACTTTAGAGTGTGATCACGACTTCTCCCCTGGCCCCTGCTCTGGCCAGCCCAGCCCGGCACCTAAGCAGGAACAAAAAAATACAATGATAACATTCCGTTATCATTTTATTTTTCCTCTACACTGCTCTTAAAGTAGTGGGGCGACACTCTTCTCCGCCTTAGGGGAAGAGCTGCAACTGTATAAAGATTGAAAATACTGAATTTAATATATAGTTTTGAGATACAATAATACATGCTTTTGCTCTTCCTCCAGAATTGTGAAATGTTTTTTCTTCAACATTGTTTAAACAATCCTTTAAAGACAAACATTGGCAAAGCAAACACTTCAGCACTCACATTATAAAGGCGTGACCTCTTGGTGCTGCCAATGCTTGTTTTGATTGCATCTTTAACCTCTTGGTTGGGGCAGCAGGATCTTGTCTCTGCTAAGTTCAGGCATATACTAGATAGTAAACCAAGATGGAACGGCATATCCATTGGACGTCAAAATTAAGCTTGCTATTTGAAGGACCAACAGACACACAACCTTGAAGGAAATGTATTATATGCGTATTTGTTGAATGGAATAGATATTAATTTTGAGAACACAGGACTGGATTATACATTTAGGAAGTTTGCCAAGTAAACCCCTACATTTAAGGCAACTAAGGAACTAGTGCACAGTTTGCAACTTTTACGTGCACAGAGCACTGCAGTTTTCAAAATTCTTGAGAGTGGATGCAAATGTATCATATTCAGTGACATCAAGGGAGGGGTGTCATATAATCCTTGACATCAAGGAAATAACAGAATTTAATACCACTAAAATGGGTGGGAAGTGCTTGAAGTAAATGCAAAATAAAACAAGCATTTACAATGCAATGGTTTTGCCTTTGTTAAAGTTTGAGCTATTGGCAATGCTCTTGACATTTTTTTTTTTTAACATAAATAAATGGCATTGTCATTTGCAATGCCACTAGCTTTATCTTTCGCAAATGACACCCACAAACACCTACAGAGAGCCCCCCCAACACACACCCACACAGAGCCCCCTCCACACAATGCGAGCCCCCCCACACACTGCGAGCCCCCCCACACACACTGCGAGCTCCCTCGACACACTGCGAGCCCCCCCCACACACTGAGAGCCCCCCCCACACACTGAGAGCCCCCCCACACACTGAGAGCCTCCCCCACACACTGAGGGCCTCCCCCACACACTGAAAGCCCCTCCCCCACACACTGAAAGCCCCCCGCCCACACACAGAGAGCCCCCCCCTTGTCTGGCAATGTACATCAGGCCCTCAAATCCTCCTTTACAATTCTTCCCCAACATGACAATGGTAGGAAACAGCGGACCACAAATATCCTCTCAGTCACTTATCAACCTACCAGAGAAAATGACGGCAATGATTCACAAAAAACTAGTACCGAGTGGAAGTGGACTATAAAAAGACTACAGAAATAAAACCATAATGCCAGTCAGAGCATCAGACAAAAAAGGTGCCTAAATGTTGCAAATTTAAAGGAAAATATCTACACCGAAAGTGACGTCAATGATCTGTATAAAATATTTGTTGGCGAGTATGTATGTGATCAGTGTCTGTAAAGTGGTGTGTGCAAATTAGTGTATGCGTGAAGCAAGTGTAGTAACGTGCTGAGTGACTTTGCATAGAATAAGCGCCGTGGTGTGTTTTGAAAGTGATGGGTGCTTCAATTCATTTATGCTGGAAAGACAAATGTGGCACATGGGTGGGGCAATGCCTAAACTACCAGAGAACTATTTCACTTATGGTTTTTCTGCCACTGACCAGAGGTATAAAACAATTCCAGTGGAAACACAGTGAGGCCCACCGGCATGTAACTGCAGCACTGAAAAACTACCTATGACAGATTATATCTTACCTGTCCATGGAAACTCACTGTTGCCATTATGCTGAACGCATTATGGCCAAAACCTTCTATACAAATATTAGAGCAGTGCTTAATCTAAACATATCAAAGCAGTGGCTACACTGTAGTGAACTGTTACATGTGTATAGTGCTTCATAGGCTTGACGAGGCCACGAAGCACTTTGATTCTCACTGGGTCCTAGGTGCAAGGCTGTAGAATGAGCTATGAGGGATGAGTTGAGGTGCGCGTGGTTCGAAGACATGCTTCAGATAAGGTGTGGAGTTTAGTTTGAGGAACTGCAGTCGTGCATACCTACTTACCCTTTGTACAAGTCAGACATTGTATTGTGTTTCTAGTAAACGGAACTGCTAATTAAGTCTTTTGTACTTTGGAAACTGTAGGAGACTGTCAACATGCATTAGTGTAGCAGGCACTGAAATTCAGAGTTTGGCCGTCTGCACAGAGGCAGTTGGATTATTTGTTCTGAATGGAGGAGCAGACAGTAACGGTGCAAATCCTGAGCATAAAGTTATTGTTTGGTGATACAAGTACAGTTTCTGTTAAGGGTTGCTCAGTGAGCTACACACATTGCTTTAAAGGCGATCTTTCTAGATACTATGAGCCAATACAAGTAGAAATGGGCCATATGGGAGGTCATATTGCATTTGTAGATTTTGCACCATCTGGCTGCCACATTTTGAATTCTCTCAGTAGTAGGTACGGTACTCTGAAGGAGCACCCAATGGCATAGTCATGGTGAGATTGTATAGGGGTAATGACAGCTTTTACTGTTTGCAGAAACCACAGGTAAGAGACAATTTTACTTGCGAGACTGTATTACCGGAAGAGGAACTTATTGCATCAGGGATTATGCGAACAATTCCATATTTAAAAGTACTCAAGATCGGGCACGGGCTTGGTTTTCTTTTACTGACTAACCTTGCAAATTAAAGCAAGTGGTTGGGGAAAAATAACGAACACTAAAATGCACTGGAAACTTACTTCCGGCGGTCCCTAAAGGCTTTTAGCTACACTTGTTGACATCAATTAACAAGGAGAGACGAGACGGATCATGAAACCCACCTCAGAGACATATTATATAGCTGCTAGGGTGTCAAATCCTCCCCTATTGACCCCGGAGAGGGGATTCAGCCCTCCACCCCCGACTCCTCCCTCAGGGCACACACTCTGACACATGGAACAAGGCAAGCAATGGCTTCCCGGCCCCACTCACTTTCAAAAGAAGCCCAAAACAAACATTTGTCCTACCAAAACAAGCCCAACAAGCATTACAATGCCGGAGACACAGGGGGAGGAGGGAACGGGCACACATAGACAGCGGGAGGGGGGGGCGGTAGGGCACACGGACAGTGGGAGGGGGGCAGGGGAAGACAGCAAGTACTCACAAAAATGAGAAAAACATACCGGGCAAAGGCTTCAGTTCCGAGGGAGGGGTGGGGAATTCAGCGAGAGCGGGCGGGAAAGGCGAGCACGCCCACAGTGCACTGGGGCGCCATGACAGCGGGAGGGGACTCACCGGTCTCTCCAGTGTTCCGCTGGTTCTCCTCCGGTTGGCGTCGGGCGTGGCTCCTCCTCTCCGGGGCCTCGCCGAAGACGGGGCGGCGGCTGCGGGCTCCTTCTCACGGCCCCGAGCAGGAAGGCGGGTGCCGGCAATGCCGGACCAGATTCAGGGGCGTTCCCGAGAATTTTTGGCTTTCGGCTGACGTAGCGTGACGTAGCCAAAAGCCAAAAATTCTCGGGAACGCCCCCGAATCTGGTCCGGCATTGACGGACAGGCCCGTCTTCCAATGGCTAGCCTCCATTTATGGAGCTAGCCAATGAAAGACGGGGGCCGTTCATTTCTCCCCTACCATACTCATTAGGTTTTCGCCTGCGCGAAAAAGCTGCGCAGAGCGCAGCTTTCGCCAGGCAAAACCTAAAAATGGTTAAAATAAAGTAAAAGTAAAGTAAAGTCCACATTTGTAAAGCGCACAATCACCCGTAAGGGTCTCTAGGCGCTGGGGGCCGTCGGGAAGATTAAGCGAGCTATTGCCCAGAGTCACATGGTGCTGGGCTAACCTGCCGCCGGAGCCGGGGATCGAACCGTGGTCCCCAGATTCCAGCGTCAGTCGCCCTGGTACATAATCAATTGCTCGTAATGTCTTGAAGAAATAAAACTAATAAACGTACCTACTGAAACTGAGCTAACTAGCAAATAAGGTGAGATTGTGCAGCGTGTATCAGGACGGGGAGTCGCAGACACTCGTGTAGGGGTGCAATTGATCAGGACAGGGAGTGGCAGACACTCGAGTAGGGATGCAATGGATCGGGAGTGGCAGACACTCGAGTAGGGGTGCAATGGATCAGGACGGGGAGTGGCAGACACTCGAGTAGGGGTGCAATGGATCAGGACGGGGAGGGACAGACACTCGAGTAGGGGTGCAATGGATCAGAACGGGGAGTGGCAGACACTCGAGTAGGGATGCAAAGGATCAGGACGGGGATAGGCAGACACTCGAGTAGGGGTGCAATGGATCAGAACGGGGAGGGGCAGACACTAGAGTAGGGATGCAATGGATCAGGACGGGGAGTGGCAGACACTCGAGTAGGGGTGCAATGGATCAGGACAGGGAGGGGCAGACACTCGAGTAGGGGTGCAATGGATCCGGACAGGGAGTGGCAGACACTCGAGTAGGGGTGCAATGGATCAGGACGGGGAGGGGCAGACACTCGAGTAGGGGTGCAATGGATCAGGACGGGGAGTGGCAGACACTTGAGTAGAGATGCAAAGCATCAGGACGCGTATAGGCAGACACTCGAGTAGGGGTGCAATGGATCAGGACGGGGAGTGGCAGACACTCGAGTAGGGGTGCAATGGATCAGGACGGGGAGTGGCAGACACTCGAGTAGGGGTGCAATGGATCAGGACGGGGAGTGGCAGACACTCGAGTAGGGGTGCAATGGATCGGGGAGGGACAGACACTCGAGTAGGGGTGCAATGGATCAGGGCGGGGAGGGGCAGACACTCCAGTAGGGGTGCAATGGATCAGGACGGGGAGGGACAGACACTCGAGTAGGGGTGCAATGGATCAGGGCGTGGAGGGGCAGACACTCGAGTAGGGGTGCAATGGATCAGGACAGGGAGAGGCAGACACTCGAGTAGGGGTGCAATGGATCAGGGTGGGGAGGGGCAGACACTCCAGTAGGGGTGCAATGGATCAGGGCGGGGAGGGGCAGACACTCCAGTAGGGGTGCAATGGATCAGGACGGGGAGGGGCAGACACTCGAGTAGGGGTGCAATGGATCAGGACGGGGAGGGACAGACACTCGAGTAGGGGTGCAATGGATCAGGACGGGGAGGGGCAGACACTCGAGTAGGGGTGCAATGGATCAGGACGGGGAGTGGCAGACACTTGAGTAGGGGTGCAATGGATCAGGACGGGGCGTGGCAGACACTCGAGTAGGGGTGCAATGGATCAGGACAGGGAGTGGCAGACACTTGAGTAGGGGTGCAATGGATCAGGACGGGGAGGGGCAGACACTAGAGTAGGGATGCAATGGATCAGGGCGGGGAGGGGTAGACACTCCAGTAGAGGTGCAATGGATCAGGACGGGGAGTGGCAGACACACGAGTAGGGGTGCAATGGATCAGGACGGGGAGGGACAGACAGTCGAGTAGGGGTGCAATGGATCAGGACGGGGAGGGGCCGAAACTAGAGTAGGGGTGCAGCAGGTGACAGGGCCCTGATGCATTTTAATATGTTGTTTTACATCTTACACATACATAGTTGTGCTGTTTGATGGATATGGATCAACTGACACAAAATAATTTGCATCAGGGATTTGTTATGGTTTCATAGATTGATTTCCACAAATAGTAATAAAAACTGTACAACTAAAAAGAGGACAGATGGATGTGTTCTTTAAACAAATGAACAAAACACACCCAGAATAACACATGGATAGCTATCAATAACAGGTAATCTTTGTTGGTGGACTATCTAAATTCAAAGGTATACGACCATATTGTTTGTAGCTTGGCAGTCAGTAGAAAAAGGCTAGCCGCATGTAAATGTGGCTAGCAGGCTATGTGTGAATGTACCCGATTATAGCATTGGCTGGGTGGCTAGAGGTAAAGAGTACGCTTAATAATAAATACATGGTGGGGTGCAACAGCTGAAAAAATGGCAAAGTTAGCGCTGGTCAATGTAATTAATGTTTCTTCCACAGTCAGGGATACATATGTGGTTATTTTCTGTTGTAAAACCTTGATAGAACATGCTTAGCTCAAAAATGCTTGGTATCGCCCTAGAGTGACCCTCCACACCTTTTCCCCCAAGACCCGTTTCTCTCAAAAGGTCCTTGCATTGTGGGAAAATATGACAATATTAGAGGCATTACATTTCCACACCGAGGGTGTTATTCTGAAATTGATCGGAGTTGCATTACTGCTCTGCCAAATAAACAAATGGGAATAATAAAACTGTATGGACAAAACGCGTTGGACATATATTGCGGAAGATGAAAGAATAAAGTTGTTTAAAAATTGAACCAGTTTTATGGAATTAATGGACTGAATGCACAATGTATATATTCGCATTAAGGACATTGCAATATTAATTATACATTTGTTTATTGAGTGCTCCTCCAGTTGCTGTATTCAATGTACTGTTTAGCTGGGGTTTCTTGGGCTGTGAAACCTCAGGGGTGGAAGCACCTAGATTGAGAATGAGAAGGAATTGCTTTTGGAGCAGTGCAATTTGGCTATCGTTGTATTTTTGTTGTTGGGATTTTTTGCAGTCTACATTGAAGCCTGCTAAGGAAATACTTCAGTGACTAAATGACCTGCTTTGAATCGTAACACTAATGTGTGAAGAGCACACCTGTGAGACAGGGAGGGAAATATATTTGGAATAAAACTACCTTTAACATATCACAAAGTATCAATTAACATGAAATTGTAAAATACCATGATGAAGTCGACCAAAATCCCAGTAGTGTGTGACACAACATCATAATGTGGATAAGCAGGCAGTGTCATACTGACTGAAATAGAGTGTGCATAAGTAGCTATAATAATGAATGACTGGGTAATGGCAAAGACAATACATTATTGACATTGCATTGCTGCTTGGCTGTCCAGAGACAAAGCTATAACAACGTAAGAACTGCATGTAAGGTTCCGCCAAGTAATGGATTAGCTCCGGACCTTTCTGCTTGCCGAGCTCGGTCTGTAATTATGCGGCTGTCCAAGTCTGCCGACCTTTACCCAAGCATCACATGCAAACAAAACTGTTAGGCATTTAAGTATTTGGCGCATCACGTGCGCTGGATAAGGGAATGTCAATCTTGTATTCTGTGCACTATAAGAAGGTAAAGATTTAGCAATGAGGGAAATCGTCTCACTCAAAACTGAGCATCGGTATCGGTCAAAGGCCCTGGCAACACCACAAGGAAACGCAGCACAAGGCGCCAACGAAGAGCAGAATCACAACCGGGTTTCAAATACAATATACTATCAGATGCCTCAGCGGATCCTATACTGTCAATCAAATAAAATAGAAACATGCCTGGCCATGACTGTTTTTATTCATTAATAATTCATTCTTTTTCCTCAAAGTAACATCAATAGCCCACCGCAAAGGGACCCGAAACGCAGCTGAGTTGTAAACAAGATACAGTGACACACTCCCCAATTCAAGGATGCATTCTGGGGCAATATAACGCCCAGTCTGGGGTACATGTATCATTTATAATAGTATACAGCAAGCATGGGTTTCCTCACTAAAACCTGGAGCAGGTGGAGACGTGATGCCTCAAAAAGGGCGGGCACAGGAGCATGATCACGTCTACACTGGGTTACCTCAAGAACCACCTTCATGAGAAGAAGAAAGGTGTACCTTTTCATAGGCAAGAGGTGGCATCCCTTCCTGAGAGGGGTCGCTTGGAACCCAGGGGGTGCCCGAGATGGCACCAGCGCAGCCCTCCGGACAAAGCATCCAACCTGGCAACCAGAACAAAGGGGGAACCAAGCTGCCCCAACCACCTTGTTGCACAGCCAATGCCAGCCCGGGGTTGGACTGCTCATGTGCTGTATCCATGCACCCCCTATCCGTGCGGCAGCGCCAAGTGCAGCTCACCCCGCATGCAAAACACTGCTCCCCGCTGCAGCAGCACACACACCCAGGCAGGTATGTAGGTCACCGGGTGGCATGCACAGGTACACACACATGTATTTACATATGGTACAGCAGTGATTTCCTGCACTGGGGCTAAACCCAATAAATGCGTCCCAGTAACCCTGGCGTGATAACAGCGCCTAAGACACCCTTACCTGCGCCTGCGTCTCCCCTGCCTCCTGCGGCAGTCGGAGAGCGGGGTGGTGGCGGGGGTGCTGTGCTTCCTTCCCCTGTCCCCAAAGCCCTGCACCTCACCAAGTCCTGCGCCTCTGCCGCCAGTGCAGGGCCTGGCTCCCGGGACACGTGATCCGGTCACGTGACCGCCCCGGCGCTTCCCCGCCTCTCCCCGGCTCTCTCTCTCTCTCTCCTGTAACCGGAGCCCGCTACAACAAAGGTGCCCGCCTGCCTGCTCAGATGTCTGTCAGGAGCTTTGCCCGACAGCGGTTAACCCTTCGCACGTCTGGTCATAAAGTGTCTGTTTTTTTGACGTGACAGGCACCGGCAGCCGAGACAACAAAGGAGATCTAATCGCAAAATCAAGGAAAATCGTTTGTAGATTTCCTACAACATGCATCGGAGATTTTTTTTTTAATTTTCCAATTTTAGATAAGATACAGAATAAAACAAGTCAGGTCCCGGGCCGGCAGCCAATCACAGCGCGGCCCGGGAATGACGTCACGGGGGTGTCCCGGGCCGGCAGCCAATCGCAGCGCGGCCCGGGACAAAGGGGCGGGGCTTAAAAAAAGCACCAGAAACGCCCCCGAATCGCGTTTTTGAGAGAAAGCGCGATTGACAGCCTCTGCCTCCCAATGGCTAGCCTCCATTTATGGAGCTAGCCAATGATAGGCAGAGGCGGGTCATCACCCCAGATAGAAATCAAGAGGTTTTGCTAGCGCATGCGTACTTCGTACGCATGGCTAAGGCAAAACCTAAAAATAAAACCAAAAATTCCCCTCCAATCACATAACCTAAAAATGCACTGAATGGATATAAAGCGCAAGGAGCAAGGGCACTTCAGCCACGAAACTCCAAGACTGAAATAGAGCAACTCTTCTGGTCAGCAGAAGGGCAGCACAACTGCAGATGGAGAGCAAGGTGTGAGTCACCCAGTAAGAGTGAAGACTCATGTATTTTTTATGACACCTCTTCGCTGATTAAAGATTTGTTGAAGTGATTGAGGAGTGAGAACTCAACCTAACCTCCAAACATGATAGCTTTGAAGCAGAGAGACTTGAGGATGCTGCCTATACCAGGAATATCCTGTTAACATGAAGTTCAGTTGAGGACTCAAATGAGATCATTCAGTTTCCTGTTTTCAGTTTTCTCCTTCTGTGACTGACTACAAAATAAAATTAAGAGATTGTTTAAGTCACTCCCCCGAAATACCCCAGCGATCCTGCTAATATATGACATTGGCATTAAAAGATTGGAACACTTAGCGATTTGGAGATCTTTGTCCTATTGGGTTAAAATTTGGACCACTGAGGAATTAAAAACATACAAGCAGACATTGCGTTAACTATTGGAAATTGATGTCCTTCTCACTTCCCCTGGATTGCCCACATGCGAAAATGGCTCCTGAATTTGGGTCTGAGTAGCTTCAGGGTAAATCCCAGCCTACGGACGCCAGATTCAAAGAGCGAGATCAAGAGTATTTAATGGAACTTTACCCTGCACAGAGTCACTTTAGGTTACACTTCAGTGAGACTTACCACACAATTTCTGTCTATTAAAATGACCCTGAGTTTCGAGCAATTTTTGGACGAGATTGAAACTCAATTAGCAATGACACTTTATTTGAAATTTAGATACGATATACTTCAGATACATTATTTTACAGCCAAGTGGGTCACGTCACAGACCTTGGGAAGGGACCCTAAGTGTACCCTATGTTCATTAGGCTCACATGAAGACATTGCATATATTTTATTCTCATGCCCTGCATACGTAATTCCCAGAAGAAAATGGATCAAGCCGCTGTGCCAGAACTTGAATACTAGGAATTACTTAGAGGCGTTAAGAATACTAAAATCAGACAGCTCACAATTTAATGTATTTGGCGTTAGAAGATTGTTATTGGCTTCTAGTTACATAAGGAAAACAAGCATTGGCATTGCCAATAGGTCTTGCTTGTGGGACCTTATAAGTATTTAGTTTTGCAGCACAATATCCGACTATGCAACAAGGATATTGTGCTGCAAAACAAAATACTTATAAGGTCCCACAAGCGAGACCTATTGGCTATGCCAATGCTTGTTTTCTTTTTCATCTCCTCTTCATGGTCGAGTCAAGCTTAAATTCTCTGGGGCTTGTTTTGTGTTATCGCGTTCTCGTGAGGGGAACATCAGCGCACCTAGCAATTGGCATTCTCAACTAGAGCACCGCATTGATGTACAGATAAAGAAAGCGGCAAACAAAAAGCAGAATTACAAAAATCTCAGATGAGTTCCGAAACAAAGGAGATAAGATACCAGGAACAAGCTATGTTGTGTGTTGATGACTGTGTGATAGCGAGTTAGTGTGAGCAAAAACTACTGTGCTGGACGCTGGTGTGGAAGAAGAGATGCGCAGAGAGGACACGGAACTGGTGTGAGGCGGAAAGGAAGGAAAGTAATGACAAGAAGGGAAGAGGACCGAGATGGGAGGAGAGAGGATGAGCACGAGGGGGAGAGAGGATGAGCACGAGGGGGAGAGAGGATGAGAAGGAGGGGGAGAGAGGATGAGAAGGAGGGGGGGGGAGAAGGAGGGGGGGGGAGAAGGAGGGGGGGAGAAGTAGGAGGAAGAGATGGGATCGGAGAGAGATCGAGGAAGGGGGTGGGGAGAGAGACGGGAAAGAAAACAGAAGTGCAAGTGTGTGGGGATTGCGTGTGAGAGAAAGATTGCGATCTAGATGAGACAGAAGGGGTGAAACGCTAACCTCGAGAGTGCAAGAGAGAGAGAGAGAGAGAGTGATGGAGAGGAACGGAAGGAGAGAGGGAACAAATGACACGAGCAGTGGAAAGAAGAGATAGAAAGATACATCTGTGTCAGTGGAAAGAGGGGGCAGCGAAAGACCAGCAATGACGAAACAAGACTGCCTGTGGAGACCAACTACGGGCAAAAGCAAATGGAAGCAAATGGTGGGGGCCTGAAGGAGGAGGGCGTGCGAGGGATGAGGGAACACGGCCTGGGGGAAGCTGGCTGGGGAGGGGGAGGAGAAATGCAAGGAAGGCTGTGTGCGGCGTAATTAGGGGAGGAGAAGCCGAGAAGCCGCAGAGCGCACGCTGGGCGAAGCCCTTTGATGTGCTGTGCGGCAAATGGAGGGAGGCTGATGCGCGTTCATGTTTGAACACGTGGTTCACATGAACTTCATGAAAACGCCAGGCAAAAAGCTGGTGGTTTCATGAAGATTTTGCCGACTTGAATTCTCGCTCCGCTCGATGCGCATGCGCGCATCGATAGGTCGCGAGACCTAAAGAGAGGGCTTAAATGTTAATGCAACCTTATTATAATCATGTTTTATTACTTGGTTTTTAACAGATATTATAGGGAAAACCAGGAATTCCCACTGGGGTGGTACTACCTCCCTGAATCACATTGGGAGCCACCGGGACAGCTGCAAAGGTAGCAAGTTAATCTTAAAACACTGCAAATAATAACCCCTCCACAAAAGTAAAGGAGAGTGATCTCAGTATATGTGAACACAGAAGTAAATAAAAAAATGATTTGAAGTTAAGAATAGCATAATCATGACTCACCACAGAATCAAAGAACAAAATGGATAATATAGACTGGGTCCGTGCTCTCGGCCAGGTTTTAAGAAGTCATAACCAGCAAGAGAGCAAACATAAGAGTTAAGGGGTGTGCTCGACAGGTCATCTGTTTTATAGATACGTGCAGCTCATGACTAACTTATTGTTTCAATTATTCACTTATATCCCAATAACTTGCAAATGGTAATATTTGCAGTGTGGGCTGTTTTCTAACAGCCTTTCAAATATTTCACGTTCCCATTGTTTACCTTAATGTGTCATTCTTGACCATGTGCAACACCCATGACACTTTCAGGTATCAATTGACATTATGCAATTCATGAAAGCGGCTACGGGATTCATTTCAGCAAAAGAAAAAAAAACGCAAAACCGGTCACGCCTGAAGATGAGGATTGACTGGTGACAGCTCCTGGTGGGGATTTACCTTGGAATTACTATTACTATCTTAAACTACCACCTCATGTCAATTTAATTAATAAATACATCTTTCTACAAGAACCTACATGACCTGATCATCATTTACATCACTACAGGAGTGTAAATAACTTGACACGACAGCCCGCTTTTTGGAGAATATTAACCACATTTCTGGCTGGTAACAATTTAGTCAATACGTTATACACTAGAATTACAAGAAGGGCCGTTGGGAACCTCTTAAGCGGGGCCCGGAAAGTACAGACTGTCCCATCTTCACAAAGTACAGACTGTCCCATCTTCACAAAGTACCGACTGACCCATCTTCCACTACCTCCCCCAGGCTATGTATTCCTGCCCTGAGTCACACCTTCACCTCTACCCGTTCGGTAAGTTTTTTAAACGCGGTTAAAGTTCACAACGGCAATTCAGGTGCATATATAAAACTTCATAAATAAATAAATCTAAGGGCTAAGAGGAACAACTTCGAATTCATTTCTAAATGGACAGAGCAAGAAAGATTTCTGGAGCAAAGAAGAAAAACACTTTAAAACATGGACAAAATGTGGCTATGTGGACTACTCTGTCAGTTGTTATACCTTTCACTGTCCTCCTAAATGATTTTTAATATTCGATAAAAGCTTCAGACTATGTCTCTTAAAGAGAAAGAAAAGAATATCTAGTTACTACAAGAAGGAAACGATTGTAATGTTCTTATGCTCCACACAAGCTCAGACGTCAGAAAGGTGGCTTCCCTGGCTGAGTCTTACCTGCGGTGTCCCAGATGGAGATGTTGTAGGGTCCCCACTGCTTGAGGTAGAAGGCGCCCCCCACCGTGCTGACCGTGTCCTGGAACCTCTTCTCCACGTACATGTGCAGCAGGGAGGTCTTGCCCACATGCACGTCCCCCAGCAGCACCACCTTCACGTCGGGCTTCTTCATCCTGCTGCCGCCGGCGGCGGGCTGAGGGGCCCCGGCACCGGAACTCTCCGCCCGCGGCTCCATGCTTGTGCTGGGGGGCCTAGCGCCCGCCGGAGCCCGAGGGAGCGGTTCTCACGCACCCTAGAGGCGCCGCTGGGCTGCGGGTTCGATACTGCGAGCACCCCGCATCCTTCCCACGCCTCACTCCTGGACGGCAACGGACAAACACCGCTGTACTTTGAGCTTTCGTCAACTTTTTATGCGAGGCGTTCGCCTTCCCTGTTCTTTACGGCCCGCATTCCCAGAATCTTCATCTTTTTTGTTTGGCTTTTTTTTTTGTTCTCTCTTAGCGCCACCTTACTGACGGTGTTGGGTAGGACAGACAACTTTTACGGAACCTCTGACAGACTTTTATCCGGATCTGGAAGCTGTATGTTGACAGTTGCGACGGTTCCCTTCTCCTGTCAGAGGGGGCGGAGCAGGAAGCACGTTCATGCAGCCGCAGGACATTCCTCCACAAAGAAGCCTGCAGCCCGCCTACGACAGGTAGAACTGCACGCGCAGATCATTCTATGAGCACAGCTGACACGTAAATATATTTTGGAAGTATTGTAGTACAATACGAACATATTCTCGAGCACCAAAACAGAGGCTTTCTCTGTTTGTCAAAACAAAAACTTGCAGCCAAATAAGTCTTTTTTTTATCACTATTACACAGTTCTTACCCCCCCCCCCCCAGAGACGTTTTAAGGCATGGGCAGAAAGGGCTCTGGCCCAGGGCCCCAGCCTTTCAGGGGGCCCCTGATAGACCCACTTCTGTTCCGCAGAGAGTCTTTCCCTGATGACCTTGAATAATTCCTAAACAGATTGTTCATGTACTTGTAAAGTGTGTCCTGTGTCATTGTCCAACATCCAATTAACAAAGTTTCTTTTATATCAATACAGTACCTCACAAATGTAGAAAATATTATTTGCGGTAATATTAGTGAGGTGTGTTAAAATATTGAAAACATCACTATCCTGAATATTAGATGTAAACAGATTTAGAATTTGGACAGGTGTGCATGTGCAGTGTCAGTAACCTGGCCAAAGTGGGCATGAAAGAGCTGAAATGGAATCATAAATTCAAAGTTGTTCCAAACAGGGCCCCCAAAATATGTTTGGCCCAGGGCCCCCAAAACCCTTAAGATATCCCTGCCCCCCCCCCAAGTTTAAGGTCAGTTAGTATTAAACACGAGCATTAGCAAAGCCAATAGGTCGAGCCGTGGCAAGTCTTCAATTGCAAGCACATAAACTAGACGTTAAAAGTACACAGATAATTAACAAGCATTGAAAATCCAATAGGTCTCGCCCTCGTTTAAGTTAAAGCAATTCTGTTTGTAATTAGGTGGCTTTTTAGCTTTGCTTTTATTAGTGCTTTTTAAACTTTCATGTACATAACATGCATATGTATGCATTTATATTTGTATTTATATAGATATGCAGATGTATATATGTTTATATATGTATGTATGTATATAGACATACATATATATAAATGCATATGCAAATATATATACATATATATATATTCACTGAAAAAAACATAAGTTTCACACATGTTATAGTTAGCTGGAAATTTCACTCATACAAAACAATTGAAATTCCCCCGTTATAGTTAATTCAGCTAACTATAACTCGCGGCCCGCAATGCACTGCTGATGACGTCACATATTACATCACTCATGACATGGTCAGTGACATCACTCATGACATCACTGATGACCTCTCAAATGACATCACTCATGACATCACTGATGACATCATCCAGTGAATGTTTGTCTTTCTGAAAAATAAATATGTTTTATATATGTATATCTAAAGGTCGATGGAAGAAAAAATTTGTAAATAAGTGTATAAATGGATGTTTTTTTTGTAAAAATGATTGTATAACTGACTTATTAAGCGTATCTTAGTGAATATATGTATTAGCGAGTAATGTTTAAATATGTAAATATCTGTATCAGTGTCTCACTTTGTGTATAAGTGGCTGCATGGGTTGGTGACTAGCTACATGAGTGTCGATATGGGTTATTAGTTGGTTTTTAGAGTATCAGTATGAGTGTCTGTATGGTTTGGTGGGGGGGTATTACTTACCGCATAGATGCATGAATGGGTGACTCACTGTATGTGTTTTGAAGACAGCATGTGTGCAGGACTGTATGGGTGGATGAGTGTGTGTATGGGTGTGTTAGTGAGTGAATCACTGTCTCAATAGTATCTTTATGAGTAACTACATATGTGTTAAACTAGTATATGTGAGTATTGATGTATATAAGTGAGTATATGTGAGAGCGAGAGATTGTAAGAGTTCCTGTATAAATAAGTACGTGTTTCTATAAGTGATTGTTTAAGAGAGTAAGTATGTGTACGATTCTGTAGAAGTAAGTGTAGTGGTGGGTGTATAGCTGTATATGCAAGTAAATGGATGTTTATTTACATGTGTGAGTTTGTGTGTGAGTAACTCTATAGATGAGTGTCCGTGTGTAATAAGATGTATAGGTGTAGGAGTACATATGATGAGTGAGTACATGTATGAGTGCCTATATAGAACTGTTAGTGAATGACTGGATGTGTATGTAGATTTCTGAATTACTGAATAGGTTGTTCTAACTGGAATTGGTATCTCCATTCTTTTGAACATTTTTGTTTCTATTTTTGAATGTGTGTATCACGGGTTCTATTACGCTGAGAGGAGGTCTGCCACTCTTTCACAAGGATGATGTCATCAGTGATGTCATTTGAGATGTCATCAGTGATGTCATGAGTGATGTCACTGACCATGTCATGAGTGATGTAATATGTGACGTCATCAGCAGTGCATTGCGGGCGCGCGAGTTATAGTTAGCTGAATTAACTATAACGGGGGAATTTCAATGGTTTTGTATGAGTGAAATGTCCAGCTAACTATAACATGTGTGAAACCTATGTTTTTTTCAGTGATTTCTAAGGTTTTTTAAATGCTAATTCCTAACTATAACGTGTGTGAAACCTATGGTTTTTTCAGTGAATTTCTAAGGTTTTTTAAATGCTAATTTTTAACTATAACATGGCTGAAACCTATGTTTTTTTCAGTGAATATCTAAGGTTTTTTAAATGCTAATTTTTAACTATAACGTGGCTGAAACCTATGGTTTTTTCAGTGAATTTCAAAGGTTTTGTAAATGATAATTTTAAATGTATTAATTGTGATATTTTTTTATACTGATTTACTACATTATTTTAAACTATTTATTTTTAGATATTTTATTTTTTAAATTACATTACACATTTTTAATATAAATTGGTTTTTTTTAAATATTGAAATTGTAATATTTTTTAATTTAATATTTTTTTAATTTATATATATATTATATAGCAGGCAATGATATCCTATGGAAGGAAATTCAAGTTACTGGTAAGTACAGTTAAATTTACTTTTCAGGAATAGTAGTGAGCTAGATTGGGGAATTAATTGCTCTTCAATCCTGAGGTCCCCTGTGAGCCAACTAGCCCACCAGGTACCTCCAGTATGCGCCAGGCAGCTGTGTTGCAGAGAGTCGTTCAAAGGGCACGCCCCCTTTTTACAACACTCTGCAACACAGCTCCGTGGCGCTTACTGGAGATACCTGTTGGATTAGTTGCCCCCTAGAGGACCTCTGGATTGAACAGGAATTAATCCCCCAACTTAAAAGGCGCCTCAGGCCATGTTTGCACTCACATCACCTCAAGCCCCGCCCCTACCTTCACCACTGTGCTAACGCGCCCTGTAGAGTGTTCTAAGTTGGGGGATTAAGTCCCCTTGCATACTGGGGGTCCCTGGGGGTCAACTAGCCCACCGGGAACCTCCAGTATGCGCCAGGAGGCTGCGTTGCAGAGACGTGTAATGAGGCCATGCCCCTTTTTACACCTCTCTGCAACGCACCCCCGGGCGCGTTTGCAGAGGGGGAACTGATTCCCCTTGCATACTGGGGGTCCCTGGGGGCCCCTGAGGGCCAACTAGCCCACCAGGAATTTCCAGTATGCGCCAGAGGGCTGCATTGCAGAGAGGTGTAATGAGGCCACCCTCCTTTTTACACCTCTCTGCAACGCAGCCCCCTGGCGCGTTTGCAGAGGGGGAACCAATTCCCCTTGCATACTGTGGGTCCATGGGGGCCAACTAGCCCACCTGGAACCTACAGTATGCTCCAGGGGGCTACGTTGCCTTGCCCGGGGGTGGTGGTCCCCAGGGCAGTGTGGGGGAGGGGGGTACTTTTTCCCTATGCCCCCAGGATTTGGTCCCCCTGGGGGGTCATTTGAAAAAAAGAGGCCAGGTTTAAAAAAAAAAAATTGGGGCCTTGGTGGTCCTTGTGGGACCACCTGAGCAAGCCTAGGGGGTCAAGCTGTTTCTACCCTGCCCCCTTTCTGCGTTCTACACGTTTGTTTTTCTGCTTTCTTGTGCCTCGGTCTACCGAGCACAAGATGGCTGCCAACACTTCCTGGTTTGGAGTGTTCACAGCCAATGAGCATGCAGCTCGTACTCGGAAAGGTACGCGTACGGTACTCGTACGGTACTCGTACCCTGCGATTTTTGTAAAAAAAAATGTTTCGGGGGGGCCTTGGGGGTCCATGTGGGACCCCCTGAGCAGGCCTAGGGGGTCAGGGTGTTTCTACCCTGCCCCCTTTTTGCGTTCTACACGTTTGTTTGTCTGCTTTCTTGTGCCTCAGTCTACCGAGGCACAAGATGGCTGCCAACACTTTCTGGTTTGGACTGTTGACAGACAGTTGACAGCCAATTAGCATTCAGCTCGTGCTTGGGAAGGTACAGAGTACAGTACGCTTACAGTAAGCTTACCGTATGCACCTCTAGATATACTTATGATTTTACTTTTGATTTTCTCAGGAACTACTGAACGGATTTACACGATTTAACAAAAAGGCCCATCTGCGAACAGAACTCTACCTTATTATCAAGTTTGGTATAATTTCGTTCAGCCGTTCGGGCTGTAGCCTCGGCTAAAGGTCCTATGGGAAATTGCATGGGGAAAACATGTTTTTTCTCGGCCCCCGCTTCACGAATCACCCCCAAACTTTCAGCGAAGATTCGTCCACCGGCGCCAAAGTTATTCCAAATAGAATGCTGCAGATTTCCTAAGGAAACTAGGTATATGTGTGCATATGTGTGCGCGTAGAGAGAGGTAGAGAGTAGAGGGTAGTAGAGAGAGAGGTAGCGCGAGAGGTATAGAGAGGCAGAGAGAGGTAGCGTGAAAGGTATAGAGAGGCAGAGAGAGGTATAGGGAGTGAGTAGTAGAGAGTGAGTAGAGAGTGGTAGAGTGTAGAAGTGAGTAGTAGAGCGTAGTAGTGAGTAGTAGAGAGTGAGTAGCAGAGAGTAGGAGTGAGTAGTAGAGAGTGGTAGAGAGTAGAAGTGAGTAGTAGAGAATGAGTAGTAGAGAGTGAGTAGAGTAGTAGAGAGTGAGTAGTAAAGAGTAGTAGAGTGAGTAGTAGAAAGTAGTAGAGAGTGAGTAGTAGAGAGTGAGTAGTAGAGAGTGAGTAGAGAGTAGTAGTGAGTAGTAGAGAGGGAGTAGAGAGTAGTAGTGAATAGTAGAGATTGAGTAGTAGAGAGTGAGTAGTAGATGAGTATATAATTAAGGCAGGCGGCAGTTTGTTGTTTCTGCCGGTAGGAGCCCAACGATGCACTTTGAGGTAGGCACTGGAGGCTAGTGCTGAGGGAGGAGGCGTTGACTCAGTCTGCTCTGCTGCTGCCTCCTTCGGGTCGTGTCATCCATTCAGTGCACCTGAAGAAGAGCTAGTGGAGTGCAGAGCCCCGATGCGGAGCATGACTCTAGAGGAGCTGACAGCGGATTAAGCCATGGGGAGGTAAGTCCTGATTTGTGCGTTTGACTGATGCACAACTCTGAGGGATACATTGTGCATCAAAGAGCTGAGAGGAAAAGTATCCGTGACTTGGAAGTGATCATGGATCTAAGGCTACAAGGAGAGCCTTTGTGCTCGCATACCTCTGAGGAGGCGGTGCGCACCTAATTGCAGTAAGGAGGATGTGTGAATTCAAGGCTGTCAGCGGACTTGTGCACCCAGGACTGCAAGGAGACTATGCACCCAGGACTGTGAGGGGAATACGTGCATCCTTGGCTCTGAGGAGATCGTGTGGTGAGGAGGAGGCTATGTACATCCAAATCTGTGTGAGAACTGTATGCATCCACAGCTGCAGAGGGACTGTATGCACCTATGTGCCTGTGAGGGAACTGTATGCACCCATGTCTCTGAGGAGACTGCGTGCACTCATAACTCGGAGGTGACTGTTCACCTATGCCTCTGAGAAATCTGTGTGCATCTAAGGCTGTGAGGAGGCTTTGTGCATCCTTGGCTGGGAGGGAACTGTATGCACCCAAGTCTCTGAGGGGACTGTGTGCACCTATGACTCTGATGGGACTGTGTACACCCATGGCACATGGGACTGTGTGCACCCGTGGCTCTGAGGGGACTGTGTGCACCCACGATAGTTCTGAGGAGTGTGTGTGCACCCGTATTTTCATTTTATTAACCGGAATGTAATTAACATTTCGTTACAATGGTGTCTTTTAGGCATGTTCAAATAAATTACGTTATAGTGACCAGGTGATGATGTCAAAGTCCTGTCAGTGTAGTTGTAGATGACATAAAAAATATTGTAATAAGGTGTTTTTGTATAATTGACTACATACTTAGCTATGTCAGCTACGGTAAGTACCACATTTCATGTCCTCCGTGTTTGCACTTTAGTCTAACTCGCCTAAATAAGGTGAACCAAGCCTACAGCTTCCAGAATCCATCTGCCAGCTGAACATAAGGTGCCACACACGAGTAACATTTCCACCCATGAATCTTGCAAACAATTGCAACCAGATATTATAGTCTAGATCTCGAATGCTCGACCTAAAAAACAGATGCTCAGCTGTGAACTGAACTGGTGCAGTTCATCATGATACGACCCACGAAGCTTTGAATTGGAAACAGAAGCAGCCTAAATGCCCAAAAATTGTCTAATGAAATGATCTTCAAACGAGACGCTAGAAAAAAAAAGAGTACCACTTAATTTTTCAATTGTTAACTGTCTCTCACAGCCAATAGCATTTTAAACATATACTTGGCAAAATGTTGCTTTGTGTAAAGTAACTAAACGTTATTCCAACATATACAATGTTAAATATGTCAGTCTGATAAATAAAAGATAGAAATACGTAACATAGGTTTAGCATTTCAAAGGCAATGTATTACAGTGCTTTCACTGTAACTAGAGACTACTACAATGCATTTACAAGAAGGCATTTACCATTACAACGAGGTAATAATGAGGTAAGTTACAACGCATTACATATATAACGCATTTCATGGTCTATGGGCAGATGGGTGGTAGGTTCTGTATTTGTCAGTAAGGGATTTTTAGGTTTCAGAGATGGGTGGGTAAAAGAGGCAGAAGGATTTTCCTGAGTTCAGGAATGGGTCGGATAAGGGTTTTTTTAAGTTTCATTGATGGGTGCGATAAAGGGGTAATACAGAATTTTTAGGTTTTAGGGTTGGGTGGGGTGTAGTAGTAGTAAGAGTTTTTTAGGTTGTAGGGATTGGTGGGGTATAGTGTATATGCATATGTATGTATTCATATATACGTTTATGGGTTTAAAAAGAAATCTGCTTACACTCATCTAAAGGTATATATAATTATACGTATATGCTATATATTGTATACAAATGAATATATGCATATATATATATATATATATATATATATACACACATAAATATATATATGTTAGTGTATGTCAAGAAATATATTGTACGTGTGTTTTATGTGTTGTAGTATGCGTTTAGGATAAATGTCACAGAAGTGAATGTTTATGTGTTGGAAGTGAAGTCCTGCTACTTGGTGCGCGCCGTGGTTAGTGTACTGGCCATGCGCGCATCGCCCATTGGGCTCAAAGGACTTCAGTTCCTTCCCCCTTCCCCTTCCCCGTCCTGTGTCTCAGCCCAGACTGAGATAGCTTGGCTGGTCTGGAGACTGTCTTATCGCAGCCGCACCCGAGTACTTAATAGGTCTTTAAAAGACCATTTATTTGCTAACAAGGGTTTGTTGTGTTTTCACCACTTCTTAGAGCACCTGCTGGAAGAATTAGCCCCCCCCCCCCGAAAATTATATCACCCCGCCGAAATTTGGATCTAGTTGCGCCTCTAGTACAACTGGCTGGTGTTTGACTTCGTGGTAGGAACCTGTAATTTTCTTGCCGTGCTTGCAAAGCATATACATATTGTGATGAATTGAAAAGCATTAATGAATACCATTTTTATCCACATTTCTTTGATGATGTAACCGGAATGTTCACTACAATGCTTTAGCTTGATTCAGGTGTTAGCATCATTAACTATAGTCATATTAATGAAAGGGATGGAGACACTATAGATACTTTATTTAAAAACATCAAAACGAGGCTCTCATCCTGCAGAAACTTGAATACTGCGGCTCCATGGCTGTGCCAAATTAATCGAGCCCAGATGTGAGCCACTTTGATAAATGAAGAAAATAACCTTCGTTGGCCGCTATCCATCCTTTTGGAAATAAACATGGGACACAGCAGTGTTTTTAGCCTGTTCCTTATTTATTCCTTCATAACAAAGGGCTCCGCCATGTTTTCTCGGCAGCGGACAGGGTGCCATCAATCACTCACCTCTGCAGGGAGTTAGGCAATAACAGGACTGACACTTTAAACCGAACGCAGCTTGAGCGCGTCTGCTTAGGCCCTGACGGCCAACGAAGATTGACTATGCCGGGGACTGAAAAATCTCTCAACTGCACGGAAATGTTTCTGTCCTTTAAAATTTGACAAACATACAGGTCGAACCACTGAAAATACAACCATTGTATCCCTATGGTGGCTTACACACGGATGAAAAGGGACATGTGTGACACTCAATGTGAAAAAAATTGTTTTCGTGTATAGACCGGCAGAGAACAAAACACATCACACAACCAACACTTTTCAGTAAAATCATACAGCAAAAGCTGCGACTCGAATGAATGAATTACTCGCCATGACGTATTGTTTTCTCTTTTTTCTGCCGTACCACTTGGACGGACTGCCCTGACTTCCTGCTGGCGTAAAAGGTTTAATATCTTCCTTATGGGGCCATCTGTTTGGACCCATAAAGAAGATAACAAACCTTTTACGCCAGCAAGAAGGCAGGGCAGTCCGTCCAAGTGGGACGGCAGAAAGAGAGAAAACTGTACATCACCACAAGCCATTTCCCAATGGATGGCCACCGTTTAGTATAAACGGTGACGCCGGCCAATGGGAAAGAGGGGCGGGGCTTAAAGCCCGCTAGTGAAATCTACCCAATATCACTAAATCTCACCAGCGAGACTGCGCATGTGCGCAGTCTTACTCTGGGCTTCAACCTAAAAAAGCTGGTGACGAGATGTAGCCATAGCTGCCATGGTTTCAGATTGCTATGTGTGACATTTTCAGAATTTTAATGTTATTAAGAGTGACATTTGAATGAGTTTGAGTGACACTTTCTCGTGAGCAAAATGAAGCAATGAAGACAAGGGAAACATATAAATATCACAAATTACAACCATTTGTACAATGAGACACTATACTAGCTCCTCAGTGCACCCCTGCTGCCCTCTGTTGCAGGGGGTGAAATGTCTAGTAGGCATTACTGCACTGTGTGAGGTGGACATCAATGAAGTTTGAATGGAAGCATCTGAAGGCTGTGAAAGGCGTAGTGCTAGGAAGCACTACTGCGCACACTCCAATTGAGCAACAAAGAGGCAGAAAGGGGTAGATTGAGAGACACTGGGACACTGATACACAGATACAGTAACAGACTCATATTTACAGACACTGGAATTTAGAGAGATAGACATGGGGGCATAAAGACATGGGCAGACTGTCACTACAACTTAATGCAACACAGGGTGAAAAGGTACAGGGAACTCACACCAAAGGGTAGGGACACGTTAATGGGGCATAAGGGTATGGGTGAATTGGCACTGACAATTACAATTACAATGCAGAAAGATATAAACTGAAACTTAGAGAAACTGAAAGAGACCGAAAACAGGGTAAAAGGCTTAAAAAATGAATGTGGCCTTGAGGGGGAAGTGAAAAGTGACGACATGATGCCAAAATCAACTGTATGACTATTGATTGCCCAGTAACACGAGCCGTTTTTAGGGCTCGGGCCTAAGCCACCACGAAGTGGAGGCGGAGCTTCCGAGCTCTTATGTGTTAAAAAAAAATGCAGAAAGGGGTCCGGCTGGCACATTCCTTAGTTTTTTATGGCATCTGCCTAGTGATTCGTCTTCGCTGTGCTGTGTATTTAGTAGCGTTGACGTGATAGGCTGTAAGTAATTTACGCGTGCCCGATGTGGCATATTCTGTGCGAGAACGAGCACGGCAGAGTGATTAATCTTAATTAGGAGCTGTCAGAGTGCCCGTGTAATGCAATCCAGATGGTTAAGAGAGGTGTCCTGCTTGAACTTTTCACACATCACGAGCGCTGACTCCTTCTCAGTTCTTATCTCTCGCTGTGTGATTCACTGCCGTGTGAAGTGGAGGGGGCAGCCGAGCAGAGCGTGTGCCTAAGGCTCGGAGATTTCTGGACTCGATGTCTGGCGCGGGGATGCTTATCTATGCCCCTGCGGAATGTGCTCGACCAGCCAACCACGGAGGGCCTGCGCGGCCGGAGGCCTGGCCTAGGGCAATGTGTTAGTTCTGCAGATGCTGTACCTGTGATTGCCCGAGTAGGACCGGAGCCTCGTCAGCCGCATGTCATTCGGCCTACTACAGGGAATTTATAAGTGTGGGGAACAGTCGACCGCATATAAGGCGATTTCGAGAGCACAATATGCGTCAGAGCACTTGAAATGGTATTAGGGCTGGGTCAGAGTCAGTCTTAAGGGAGATAATAGTTTCAGAATCAGCACTGTCAAGGGCTAGTCTGCAAAACCCCTCCCTGTTTTTCCGAAAATGTGCCCTGATTCTGAATGGCTTAGTCGGTCTCTGTCCAGAGGAACGTGCAGAGTGGTAGTGCGTAGTGCAGAGGCGTAGTGCAGAGTGGTAGTGCGTAGTGCAGAGGTGTAGTGCAGAGGCGTAGTGCGTAGTGCAGAGGCGTAGTGCAGAGGCGTAGTGCAGAGGCGTAGTGCAGAGTGCAGAGGCGTAGTGCAGAGGCGTAGTGCAGAGGCGTAGTGCAGAGTGCAGAGGCGTAGTGCAGAGGCGTAGTGCAGAGTGGTAGTGCGTAGTGCAGAGGCGTAGTGCAGAGTGGTAGTGCGTAGTGCAAAGGCGTAGTGCAGAGTGGTAGTGCGTAGTGCAGAGTGGTAGTGCGTAGTGGTAGTGCGTAGTGCAGAGTGGTAGTGCGTAGTGGTAGTGCGTAGTGCAGAGTGGTAGTGCGTAGTGCAGAGGCGTAGTGCAGAGTGGTAGTGCGTAGTGCAGAGTGGTAGTGCGTAGTGCAGAGGCGTAGTGCAGAGGCGTAGTGCAGAGTGCAGAGGCGTAGTGCAGAGGCGCAGTGCAGAGTGCAGAGGCGTAGTGCGTAGTGCAGAGGCGTAGTGCAGAGTGGTAGTGCGTAGTGCAGAGGCGTAGTGCGTAGTGCAGAGGCGTAGTGCGTAGTGCAGAGTGGTAGTGCAGAGGCGTAGTGCGTAGTGCAGAGGCGTAGTGCAGAGGCGTAGTGCAGAGGCGTAGTGCGTAGTGCAGAGTGGTAGTGCAGAGGCGTAGTGCAGAGTGGTAGTGCGTAGTGCAGAGGCGTAGTGCGTAGTGCAGAGGCGTAGTGCGCAGTGCAGAGTGGTAGTGCGTAGTGCAGAGGCATAGTGCGTAGTGCAGAGGCGTAGTGCGTAGTGCAGAGGCGTAGTGCAGAGTGGTAGTGCGTAGTGCAGAGGCGTAGTGCAGAGGCGTAGTGCGTAGTGCAGAGTGGTAGTGCGTAGTGCAGAGGCGTAGTGCAGAGGCATAGTGCGTAGTGCAGAGTGGTAGTGCGTAGTGCAGAGGCGTAGTGCAGAGTGGTAGTGCGTAGTGCAGAGGCTTAGTGCAGAGGCGTAGTGCGTAGTGCAGAGTGGTAGTGCGTAGTGCAGAGGCGTAGTGCAGAGGCGTAGTGCAGAGGCGTAGTGCGTAGTGCAGAGGCGTAGTGCAGAGGCGTAGTGCAGAGGCGTAGTGCGTAGTGCAGAGGCGTAGTGCAGAGGCGTAGTGCAGAGGCGTAGTGCGTAGTGCAGAGGCGTAGTGCGTAGTGCAGAGGCGTAGTGCAGAGTGCAGAGGCGTAGTGCAGAGGTGTAGTGCAGAGGCGTAGTGCGTAGTGCAGAGGCGTAGTGCAGAGTGCAGAGGCGTAGTGCAGAGTGGTAGTGCGTAGTGCAGAGGCGTAGTGCAGAGTGGTAGTGCGTAGTGCAGAGGCATAGTGCAGAGTGCAGAGGCGTAGTGCGTAGTGCAGAGGCGTAGTGCAGAGTGGTAGTGCATAGTGCAGAGGCGTAGTGCAGAGGCGTAGTGCAGAGTGGTAGTGCGTAGTGCAGAGGCATAGTGCAGAGTGGTAGTGCGTAGTGCAGAGGCGTAGTGCAGAGTGGTAGTGCGTAGTGCAGAGGCGTAGTGCAGAGTGGTAGTGCGTAGTGCAGAGAGGCGTAGTGCAGAGTGGTAGTGCGTAGTGCAAAGGCATAATGCAGAGTGGTAGTGCGTAGTGCAGAGGCGTAGTGCGTAGTGCAGAGGCGTAGTGCAGAGGCGTAGTGCATAGTGCAGAGTGGTAGTGCGTAGTGCAGAGGTGTAGTGCAGAGGCGTAGTGCAGAGTGCAGAGGCGTAGTGCAGAGGCGTAGTGCGTAGTGCAGAGGCGTAGTGCGTAGTGCAGAGGCGTAGTGCAGAGGCGTAGTGCAGAGTGGTAGTGCGTAGTGCAGAGGCGTAGTGCAGAGTGGTAGTGCGTAGTGCAGAGGCGTAGTGCAGAGTGGTAGTGCGTAGTGCAGAGGCGTAGTGCAGAGGCGTAGTGCAGAGTGGTAGTGCGTAGTGCAGATTGGTAGTGCGTAGTGCAGAGGTGTAGTGCGTAGTGCAGAGGCGTAGTGCAGAGTGCAGAGGCGTAGTGCAGAGGCGTAGTGCAGAGTGCAGAGGCGTAGTGCGTAGTGCAGAGGCGTAGTGCAGAGGCGTAGTGCAGAGTAGTAGTGCGTAGTGCAGAGGCGTAGTGCGTAGTGCAGAGTGGTAGTGCAGAGGCGCAGTGCAGAGGCGTAGTGCAGAGTGGTAGTGCAGAGGCGTAGTGCAGAGGCGTAGTGCGTAGTGCAGAGTGGTAGTGCAGAGGCGTAGTGCAGAGTGGTAGTGCGTAGTGCAGAGGCGTAGTGCAGAGTGGTAGTGCGTAGTGCAGAGGCGTAGTGCAGAGTGGTAGTGCGTAGTGCAGAGGCGTAGTGCAGAGTGGTAGTGCGTAGTGCAGAGGCGTAGTACAGAGTGGTAGTGCGTAGTGCAGAGGCGTAGTGCAGAGTGGTAGCGCGTAGTGCAGAGGCGTGGTGCAGAGGCGTAGTGCAGAGTGGTAGTGCGTAGTGCAGAGTGGTAGTGCGTAGTGGTAGTGCGTAGTGCAGAGTGGTAGTGCGTAGTGCAGAGGCGTAGTGCAGAGTGGTAGTGCGTAGTGCAGAGTGGTAGTGCGTAGTGCAGAGGCGTAGTGCAGAGTGCAGAGGCGTAGTGCGTAGTGCAGAGGCGTAGTGCAGAGGCGTAGTGCAGAGTGGTAGTGCGTAGTGCAGAAGCGTAGTGCAGAGGCGTAGTGCGTAGTGCAGAGTGGTAGTGCAGAGGCGTAGTGCGTAGTGCAGAGTGGTAGTGCAGAGGCGTAGTGCAGAGGCGTAGTGCGTAGTGCAGAGTGGTAGTGCAGATGCGTAGTGCAGAGGCGTAGTGCGTAGTGCAGAGTGGTAGTGCGTAGTGCAGAGTGGTAGTGCGTAGTGCAGAGGCGTAGTGCAGAGGCGTAGTGCGTAGGCGTAGTGCAGAGTGGTAGTGCGTAGTGCAGAGGCATAGTGCAGAGGCGTAGAGCGTAGTGCAGAGTGGTAGTGCGTAGTGCAGAGGCATAGTGCGTAGTGCAGAGTGGTAGTGCGTAGTGCAGAGGCGTAGTGCAGAGGCATAGTGCAGAGTGGTAGTGCGTAGTGCAGAGGCGTAGTGCAGAGGTGTAGTGCGTAGTGCAGAGTGGTAGTGCGTAGTGCAGAGGCGTAGTGCAGAGGCGTAGTGCAGAGGCGTAGTGCAGAGGCGTAGTGCAGAGGTGTAGTGCAGAGGCGTAGTGCGTAGTGCAGAGGCGTAGTGCGTAGTGCAGAGGCGTAGTGCAGAGGCATAGTGCGTAGTGCAGAGGCGTAGTGCGTAGTGCAGAGGCGTAGTGCAGAGTGCAGAGGCGTAGTGCAGAGGCGTAGTGCAGAGCCGTAGTGCGTAGTGCAGAGGCGTAGTGCAGAGTGCAGAGGCGTAGTGCAGAGTGGTAGTGCGTAGTGAAGAGTGGTAGTGCGTAGTGCAGAGGCGTAGTGCAGAGTGGTAGTGCGTAGTGCAGAGGCGTAGTACAGAGGCGTAGTGCAGAGTGGTAGTGCGTAGTGCAGAGTGGTAGTGCGTAGTGCAGAGGCGTAGTGCAGAGTGGTAGTGCAGAGTGGTAGTGCATAGTGCAGAGTGGTAGTGCATAGTGCAGAGGCGTAGTGCAGAGGCATAGTGCAGAGTGCAGAGGCGTAGTGCAGAGGCGTAGTGCAGAGTGCAGAGGTGTAGTGCAGAGTGGTAGTGTGTAGTGCAGAGGCGTAGTGCAGAGTGGTAGTGCGTAGTGCAGAGGCGTAGTGCAGAGTGGTAGTGCGTAGTGCAGAGGCGTAGTGCAGAGGCGTAGTGCGTAGTGCAGAGTGGTAGTGCGTAGTGCAGAGGCGTAGCGCAGAGGTGTAGTGCGTAGTGCAGAGGCGTAGTGCAGAGTGGTAGTGCGTAGTGCAGAGGCGGAGTGCAGAGTGGTAGTGCGTAGTGCAGAGGCATAGTGCAGAGGCGTAGTGCGTAGTGCAGAGTGGTAGTGCGTAGTGCAGAGGCGTAGTGCAGAGGCGTAGTGTAGAGTGCAGAGGGGTAGTGCAGAGGCGGAGTGCAGAGGCGTAGTGCAGAGGCGTAGTGCAGAGTGCAGAGGCGTAGTGCAGAGTGCAGAGGCGTGGTGCAGAGGCGTAGTGCAGAGTGCAGAGGCGTAGTGCAGAGGCGTAGTGCAGAGTGGTAGTGCGTAGTGCAGAGTGGCAGTGCAGAGTGGTAGTGCGTAGTGCAGAGTGGCAGTGCAGAGTGGTAGTGCGTAGTGCAGAGTGGCAGTGCAGAGTGGTAGTGCAGAGTGGTAGTGCGTAGTGCAGAGTGGCAGTGCAGAGTGGTAGTGCGTAGTGCAGAGTGGCAGTGCAGAGTGGTAGTGCGTAGTGCAGAGTGGTAGTGCGTAGTGGTAGTGCGTAGTGCAGAGTGGTAGTGCGTAGTGCAGAGTGGTAGTGCAGAGTGCAGAGTGGCAGTGCAGAGTGCAGAGTGGCAGCGCAGAGTGCAGAGTGGCAGTGCAGAGTGGCAGTGCAGAGTGCAGAGTGGCAGTGCGTAGTGCAGAGTGGCAGTGCGTAGTGCAGAGTGGCAGTGCGTAGTGCAGAGTGGCAGTGCGTAGTGCAGAGTGGCAGTGCGTAGTGCAGAGTGGCAGTGCGTAGTGCAGAGTGGCAGTGCAGAGTGGTAGTGCGTAGTGCAGAGTGCAGAGTGGTAGTGCGTAGTGCAGAGTGGCAGTGCAGAGTGGTAGTGCAGAGTGGTAGTGCGTAGTGCAGAGTGGTAGTGCGTAGTGCAGAGTGGTAGTGCGTAGTGCAGAGTGGTAGTGCGTAGTGCAGAGTGCAGAGTGGTAGTGCGTAGTGCAGAGTGGCAGTGCAGAGTGGTAGTGCGTAGTGCAGAGTGGCAGTGCAGAGTGGTAGTGCGTAGTGCAGAGTGGCAGTGCAGAGTGGTAGTGCGTAGTGCAGAGTGGTAGTGCGTAGTGCAGAGTGGTAGTGCAGAGTGGTAGTGCAGAGTGCAGAGGCGTAGTGCAGAGTGCAGAGGTGTAGTGCAGAGGCGTAGTGCAGAGTGCAGAGGCGTAGTGCAGAGGCGTAGTGCAGAGTGGTAGTGCGTAGTGCAGAGTGGCAGTTCAGAGTGGTAGTGCGTAGTGCAGAGTGGCAGTGCAGAGTGGTAGTGCGTAGTGCAGAGTGGCAGTGCAGAGTGGTAGTGCGTAGTGCAGAGTGGTAGTGCAGAGTGGTAGTGCTTAGTGCAGAGTGGTAGTGCGTAGTGGTAGTGCGTAGTGCAGAGTGGTAGTGCGTAGTGCAGAGTGGTAGTGCAGAGTGGCAGTGCAGAGTGCAGAGTGGCAGCGCAGAGTGCAGAGTGGCAGTGCAGAGTGGCAGTGCAGAGTGCAGAGTGGCAGTGCGTAGTGCAGAGTGGCAGTGCGTAGTGCAGAGTGGCAGTGCCTAGTGCAGAGTGGCAGTGCGTAGTGCAGAGTGGCAGTGCGTAGTGCAGAGTGGCAGTGCAGAGTGGTAGTGCGTAGTGCAGAGTGCAGAGTGGTAGTGCGTAGTGCAGAGTGGCAGTGCAGAGTGGTAGTGCAGAGTGGTAGTGCGTAGTGCAGAGTGGTAGTGCGTAGTGGTAGTGCGTAGTGCAGAGTGGTAGTGCGTAGTGCAGAGTGGTAGTGCGTAGTGCAGAGTGGCAGTGCAGAGTGGTAGTGCGTAGTGCAGAGTGGCAGTGCAGAGTGGTAGTGCGTAGTGCAGAGTGGCAGTGCAGAGTGGTAGTGCGTAGTGCAGAGTGGTAGTGCGTAGTGCAGAGTGGTAGTGCGTAAAGGTAGTGCGTAGTGCAGAGTGGTAGTGCGTAGTGCAGAGTGGTAGTGCGTAGTGCAGAGTGGTAGTGCGTAGTGCAGAGTGGCAGTGCAGAGTGGTAGTGCGTAGTGCAGAGTGGCAGTGCAGAGTGGTAGTGCATAGTGCAGAGTGGTAGTGCGTAGTGGTAGTGCGTAGTGCAGAGTGGTAGTGCGTAGTGCAGAGTGGTAGTGCATAGTGCAGAGTGGCAGTGCAGAGTGGCAGTGCAGAGTGGCAGTGCGTAGTGCAGAGTGGCAGTGCGTAGTGCAGAGTGGCAGTGCGTAGTGCAGAGTGGTAGTGCGTAGTGCAGAGTGGCAGTGCGTAGTGCAGAGTGGCAGTGCAGAGTGGCAGTGCGTAGTGCAGAGTGGCAGTGCAGAGTGGTAGTGCAGAGTGCAGAGTGGCAGTGCGTAGTGCAGAGTGGCAGTGCAGAGTGGCAGTGCGTAGTGCAGAGTGGCAGTGCAGAGTGGCAGTGCGTAGTGCAGAGTGGCAGTGCGTAGTGCAGAGTGGCAGTGCAGAGTGGCAGTGCAGAGTGGCAGTGCAGAGGGCAGAGTGGCAGGGCAGAGTGGTAGTGCAGAGTGGTAGTGCAGAGGGCAGAGTGGCAGTGCAGAGTGGCAGTGCAGAGGGCAGAGTGGCAGTGCAGAGTGGCAGTGCAGAGGGCAGAGTGGTAGTGCAGAGGGCAGAGTGGTAGTGCAGAGTGGTAGGGCAGAGTGGTAGGGCAGAGTGGTAGTGCAGAGTGGCAGTGCAGAGTGGTAGTGCAGAGGGCAGAGTGGTAGTGCAGAGTGGCAGTGCAGAGTGGTAGTGCAGAGGGCAGAGTGGCAGTGCAGAGTGGCAGTGCAGAGTGGTAGTGCAGAGGGCAGAGTGGCAGTGCAGAGTGGTAGTGCAGAGGGCAGAGTGGTAGTGCAGAGTGGCAGTGCAGAGTGGCAGTGCAGAGTGGTAGTGCAGAGGGCAGAGTGGTAGTGCAGAGTGGCAGTGCAGAGTGGTAGTGCAGAGTGGCAGTGCAGAGGGCAGAGTGGTAGTGCAGAGTGGCAGTGCAGAGGGCAGAGTGGTAGTGCAGAGTGGCAGTGCAGAGTGGCAGTGCAGAGTGGCAGTGCAGAGTGGCAGTGCAGAGTGGTAGTGCAGAGTGGTAGTGCAGAGTGGTAGTGCAGAGTGGTAGTGCACAGTGCAGAGTGGTAGTGCAGAGTGCAGAGTGGTAGTGCAGAGTGCCTAAAACACATTGCCATTTACAATGCCATTATCTCTAACTTAAAACAAACCCGAGCCCTAATGCATTCCTAATGCTTGTTTAATCATCTCATGAGGCAGCACTCCCTAGGCTGATGTTTACACAAAGTCACCAGTCAATTATGCTACAAAACGTCAAAGAAAAAATACTTTGTTTACTAGCGACATAACCAAACACTTTACAAAGTCATAGAATAGCAAGTCTTAAAGCAGTCAGATGTATTCCTTACCTGACTGGAAAGCAGAGTTCCAACTGCTGTCTGGTGATACTACAGCTGCCGGACATGGTTTAGGGAAGGCAGTGGGGCGTGTAATCGGCAGCCCCTCTCTTACTTACACTCCCTCTGCTGTGTCTCGACCGCTCCTTGGGTCCGACTCTGTCCATGAGGCCTGGTCGGCAGTACCTATCTTGTCATGGTGCTGGGCTGCACTCTCCACGCACCTCCCTGCTGGCACGCAACACGCCTCCACTAATTCCCGCTTCCTGAATCCGGTCGGACCTCACTTCCAGGACTAGCCAGGAGGTGAGGTCACATGACATTCCCCGCGGCGCGACAGCCACTAGAACGCAGCAGCGCGACCACTGTTGAGGGCAGCAGGCCCCGCCTGGGTGTCTCGATATTGCGTGCACACAGAATTAGTGCCACGGGGGGGATGGAGGGGTGGGGTATGACGTCAGCGGGTGGGAATTTCCTGCAGCCAGGGTTATTAAGATACATTGTTCAGCGAGCGCCCGGGCTGGCAAGAAGTCTGCGGGGAGCAGCAGAGCTGGTGCAAGTGTCACAGGCGCGCCAGGCGCTCGCGCTAGCAGCCGTTTCAGCGCTGGAACCTGGAACAGCAGAGTGGCATCAAAATGCGTGACAATGCATTTCAGTGCGGTGATGTGGAACACCGTACAGAAATGCGAAAGTGTCACGCCTTCTGCATGACACTTGCCAGGCCTGTGTAGCGTGCATATGTTTGTAAAGTAAACAAGCCATGGCAAAGCCAATAGGTCTCACCTTTGCGAAAGGTAGTGCAATTTTATTTTTGCTTTGGTCTACAGTACAGTAGGTGCATAGCAAGTGTAGTTTGTATGTGGTAGATTGGAATTAAAAATTTGCAAACATTTGTGACAATAATTTTCAATTCTATTAATGACACGGAGGCAAGGATGATGCTTCTCATTTCTTCACCGTTTATTCACAGCAGCCAATGAAAGAAAAAGTAATAAACCCTACATTACCCATGAACACCTCAATGTCACTTGACCAACCACAAAGTATCCCCTATATAAGCTCTGACTAATGTGACAGTGTCCTCTTTCTTTGAATGATCATCTAACATTTAAGTCTGTAAACAAAAAACTTGATCCTGTAGAACCATCCTTTTGGTAGAAGAACTTCCTCTTGAAGAGACAACCTGCAGCCCAATGGGGCTCAACCTCAGAACCTGGTTCTTCATCCAACGAGCCATGGTATCCTCCTTGGGAAAACGCGAAGACCTTTCATCAATGTCTTACATCAAGCTCTACTTGCTATCAGCACCTGAAAGTATAAAGGATAAACCGTAACACCATTCACCATATCTGATATCTCATCATATCAGTCAGAAAGGGAAGGGAAAACCTAGGAACACTTATGCAGTATGAAGATACTATACAAAAATACAATGCAAGATCAATGCAGATACATATCGTTTGGGTGGGATAATCCTCGCCTCTGTGTCCTTAATCGAATTGAAAAATCTTGTCACGAATGTTTGCAAATTTTTCATTCTATAGCAGGACTGGAGGCTCCGATTATGCTTGTTTAAAGTGTAGCCACCACAACAGATGCCACATCCACAATAGGCTTATAATAGAAAGACTTAAAAGTGGCCTCTGTTGACCAGTCAGCTGCATTCATAATATCTGTAAGGCTGACTCCTAAAGAGAAAGACTTAGATGCCATAGGCCCTCGAGCTGAATGGGCTCCAAATTTTGATACATCAATGCCCGCTTCGCCCATGAGCCAACGCACCCATCTTGACAAGGTGGCAGGAGTCACAGGGCGAAATGGCTTTTGCAACGCAATTAGTAGTTGACCCTTCATGTCTGAACGAAATTCAGCAGTACTCACCTCATAGTCTTTTAAACATTGCACCACACACAGCTTAGGGTTATTAGGAAAATCTGGATAAGATATTGAAGAGGTATTGTACTTAGTTCGCTTAGTGATAGCAAAGGTCACACCCTCTGGGGAAAATCTACGTCCTGCTAGATCTAACGCTCTGACATATGAGACTCGCTTGCATGACACTAGACAAAGTAGCATGGTCAGTTTGGAAGACAGCTGCTTTCTTGTCTAATACTTATTGGAGGGCCAGGCTTCCAATAATCTCAGGACGGTAGACACATCCCATAATTCCGAGTATTTAGGGCAAGAGGGCTTGACCATCCCAATACCCCTGAGCAGTTTACACACCAGAGGATGCTCTCCAGCCGGTTGGCTCTCCACTGGTACGTGCCATGCTGAGATGGCTGACCAGAAATTGTTTACAGTCCTGTAGGCTAAGCCCGACGCAGCAATGAAAGCAAATAAGTTTACAATCAAAGCGACATATGCTTTAGTGGGATCCACTTCCCATTGAGAGCACCAGCTACACTATAGTTTCCAAGCTGATGAGTACAGATTGTGGGTGTTAGCTGACCAGGCTTCGCTAATAAACCTGTCAGTGTCATTTGAAAGGCCCGGAACCTTCCATCAGTCCCTGGAACCCGCCAGGCTACCAGAGGAAGTTGTCTCGATTCTATCAATGGATGAGGGGCTTTCTGCGGGTCCAGCAACAGATTCCACCACTGTGGAAGAATGATCGGAACTGCAAATAGCATTTCCAGAAGCACTGGAAACCATGCTTGCGCTCTCCAGAGTGGGGTGATCAGTATTAACTCCGAGTGTTGACGTCGGGTTTGAGCCAGAACTCTGGGACTCATCATAAATGGAGGGAAGGTGTAGGCCAGAGATGCTGGCCAGTCCTGCAGGAACGCATCCGTGGCGATCGTCTCTGGATCCGGCCACCAGCTGTGAAAAGCTGGGAGCTGTCTGTTGAGACGTGAAGCGAACAGGTCCAACCTGCAAGGGCCCCAAAGGTAGTTCAGTGACTGGAAAACCCAGGGATGGAGTCTCCAGTCGCTGAAGTCCCTCAGATGTCGGGAGTGTCAATCCGCCACCTCGTTGTTGCAGCCCAGAAGGTATTCAGCCACCACTGAAATTCTGTGCTGAAGGTAAAAGTGCCAGAAATCGTTGGCGATTTTCACCATAATCTGGGACCTCGTCCCCCTAGTTTGTTCACGTAGCGTACTGCTGACATGTTGTCTATGCAGAGCAGGATACAATAGTCCATCTTCCGAGGTGAAAAGCAGCGAATCGCAAAGGAGTCCGGCAGTAGCGCCAGACAATTGATATGCCATGAAAGCTCCTCCTGTGACCAGCGGCCATGTTAGAAATGGGGGTCTCTTGTTGGCAAGGGCTTGCATCTTTGTCCAAGTAGGGACCCTTCTTCCTAGACAGGATAAGGGAGTTATACTCCTAAAATAACCCCTGCTCACCTCCTTGGTAGCTTGGCACGAGCAGTCAGGCTTATCTTAGAGGCAGTGTGTAAAGCGTTTGCACATAACCAACAGTAATACAGTGTAAGCACTACAAAAGGACACCACACCAGTTTAGAAAAATATGCAATATTTTTTATATACTTCAAAGAAGACCAAATACGATTAAAATCCACCATACAGTACTTTAAAAATAGTTAATTCACCAGATATCTTTAAATGGCAAAAATAAGTTGAAAACACAGTTAGTACGAGTCGGTAGCTCAGTTCAAGTCTACCGCGATGCTGAAACCAACAGAGTCTCGCAGTTCCAGCTGACTGTATCGGTACGGGTCAGCAACAGCGTGAACAGACTCGTTAACAGTACCTTTCTTAGTGCGGCTCACACGGAGGTGCGAGTCGGTCTTGGCATCCATTGCGGTTGCGATGCAAAGTGGAAGCGGTGCACGGTGCAGTGTCCTCTCATTGTGGTGCGAGCAGCGGCTCGGTGACGATCGTCCAGATGGCATCTGTGAGACCAAGGCTTGTGATGCAGGGCAAGACGGTGCTCGATGCAGTGCTGGCAGGTTGCGATACAGGTGACAGAGCCAGTCGTGGCGTCCATCGCGGTTACGGTGCAAAGTGGAAGCGATGCTGGGCGCGGTGTCCTCGCGATGCCGTGCAGGCAGCGGCTCAGTGATGATCATGGAGACGGCGTCGGTGCGACCAAGGCGTGCGGTGCAGGGCGAGCCGGTGCTCGATGCGGTGCTGGGAGGTTGTGATGCAAGGAACAGAGTCGGTTGGCGGAAATTGGCACTGGCGGAGCCGGAAAGCTGTGCGTGACGAGGTGGTCACGGTGTCGAGCCAGCAGTGACCGTGTCGGTGAGACCAGGCCAACGAAATGAAGCCAGGCAGTGCAAGCTGCGGTGCCTCTCGATGCGGTGCAGGCAGCGGCTCAGTGACGATCTTGCAGACGGCGTCGGTGAGACCAAGGCTTGCGGTGCAGGGCGAGACGGTGCGGCCTGCGGTGCCTCAGGACACAAGGCCGGCGACGGGGTCAGTGACAGAGTCGGTCGCAGTTCCCTCTTCTATGTGGCAACTGAAACAGCTGTTCCAGGAGTGGTACCCAGAGGTTGGTGACGTCTATGCAGTCCCTAAGACTTCTTAACAGGAGGCCAGCTGGGTTTCAGGCCCTTGGAGATACTCAGCACAAGTAGAGAAAGTTCAGTCCAGTCCTTTCACTGCCCAAGGCAGAAGCAGCAGCTGCATGCCAACCCCACAAAGCAACAACACAGCAAGAGGCAGTACTCCTCCCGGCAACTCTTCCAGGTCTTCTTCTTGGCAGGTTCCTTGATTCCAGCTCCTATATTTGTACCAGCAATTCCTATGTCCCCTGAAGGCAGAGGGTCCTGTACCTAGTCCAAACCAGTTCTGGTTAGTCTTGGAGCACTTTGTTTACAAGACTCCTGCTTTTCCGTTGACAGTGTAGGCCAGGGACATCAGACGCACCACAGGAGGTGAAGCCAGCATTGTGGGAGGCAGGCACTGCCCTATTCAGACCCAGGTGCTACTCTTCCCACCCATCTATGTGCAGATAGATCTATTCAGGCCTGTGCTGACTCATCCTGTCTAATGGAGTCTCCCCCAGTTCCTGTCACTCACAAACCAGACAGACAATACACAATCTCGCAGAGGCAGGCTGGATGGTTAGGCAAGAAAATACCTACTTTCTAAAAGTGGTATTTTCATTAATTGTTATATGTATGTGTGTATTTTGTCAAAGAAAAACAATAAAAATATGTTAAAACCAACTTCACTAAAAGATGTATTTTATCATTCTGAGTTCAGGCATACTAAACTCGAATTTCTACCATGTTCCCTGAGTCAGTTAGGATTATAGGATGTTATAATCAAACTGCCCACTCTGGCCTATGGGGAACAAGTAGCCTTGCAATAGTGAAAAACAGACGAGGCTGTAATTCACTATCAGGACATGCCACACACACCAGGGCATGTCCTACCTTTCACATACAATGGACCCTGCCCATGGGGGTACCTTGGGCCTTCCTTAGGGGCTACTCACATGTAGAAAAGGGATGGTTTAGGGACGGGCAAGTGTGCGCACTTGCCAAGTCGACATGGCAGCCCCAGGCTGCACACAGGCTCTGCAATGGCAGGCCAGAGTTACTCTTTACGGGCTGTTTGCGTGGGTGGCACAATCCAGTGCTGCAGTCCACCAACAGAATTTGATTTATAAGCCCTGGCACTCGCAGTGCACTTTACTAGGGACTGACACAGTAAAAACCGGTAGGTCAAAAAGCAAAAACTCAGGGGAAACATGCCAAGTCTAACAGGACCCCAGTGGAAATCTGGCCGCAATAGGCTCCCCAACCCCAACGGCTGGCATTGGATTCGATCACTATTTCCGGAGTGGGTCCGAAGAAGGCTCTCCCGTTCCAAGCCTCAAATGTGGTCTAGCCACCACAACATCTCCAACCTCACCTCCTCGGAGAGAGAGATCTGTTCTTCGTACCCGAGGCCTTTCCAGAGATACTGAATCTTTAGCCTTTGGAGTGCTCGGTAGTAAAGGGGACCCGGGAAGATCGCCTGAATTGAAGAGGCCGCCAACCCAACGACCAGGGCTACAGATCTCAATGATACACTCTGCTTGTTCAAAATCAACCTCGACTCTCTCTTGATTGACCTGACTTTCTGAGCTGGAAGGAGGAGTTGGCAACTCCGGAAGTCGATCTAAAACCCTAGAAATTCGATCAATTGGGCTGGAGCTAGTATCGATGTAGGAAAGTAGGATCTTCTTCTTATGGTTATCCCCACTTTTTGCTGGATATTAAACTGTTTTTGACTAGTCTGACTGGGATCCTGCTAATCAGGAACCCAGTCTATCTGCTTTCTCCCTAAAATGTAACAACATGTACTTAGGTACACTCCAGATTGGATACTGGGGTATCCTTACAAGTCCCTAGTATATGGTACACATGTACCCAGGGCATAGGTACCCCAGAGGCCTCCCATGGGCTGAAGCAAGTATTATGCCACCCATGAGAGGCCATGCAAAATAGAACTACAGGTCTGCCATTGCAGGCTGTGTTAGCTGGTGCTTTCACCACTTAAGTTAGATATAGGTTCACTATATCTATAGGTCACTACACTTAAAACTTATAAGTCACCCCTATAGCAGGCCTTGATAATCCTGAAGGCAGGGTGCTGGGTTTTACGTGAGAGGGTGTCCATGCAAGAGAAGAGCCCCTCTGCAGCCTTCGGAGACCATTCTCCCGAGTTGTCTGTGACACAGCCAGACATATAGGTAGAGGTGCATTATAACTTTGCGGTAAAAGCTATCTCGAAAACGGCTGAAACAAAACATGTTGTGTTTGGTATCAAACACCTTGGAATCATACCTCCACCGGTAACCAGTGTGGAAGGTATGATTCCACCCTTCTAAAGCGAGCTTCGTGGGGTCACTGATCTTTCTGGTGCCAGCCTTCTCGACCCAGGCAACTCAAAATTGTTGCTGTTGACCAGAGACACATTTCTGCCCTCCTGATGCTGAGCCAAGCTCAAGCAGGGGAAGGCAGGACAATAGGCATCCTGTCACACAAACAGGATTTAGTGTATTGGGGCTGAGTGGGTGCACTTCCAATGTGCCTGAAAGTCTGCATCTGTGGCACACTTGGCGACCCTGTGTCCAGTTCAAACCAGTTCTTGGAGCCATTGGACATGAGAGTAACCTCCCCCCTGTCCTGAACCTTCCCTAGGAGGGTCCTCTGAATCTGTCCAACCCTCTCCCGTGGGTACATAAGGGCTTACCTGGATGGGGCGTGGCTTGCAGGCTGATGGAGGCTCCGAGCTCCGCGCCGGCCCCTTGATTTATCTGTGTTAAAAGCCGTCCTGACCCCGGGAGGGCATCACGGAATGTCCCCGCTGCAGTGCGAAGCCCCGAGGAGGTGATTGCAGCCCCTGCCTGGCCTGGTTGGGGAGTGTGACTGTGGCGGCGGCCTTGAGAGATCTCCAGCCACGGCAGGCAAGATGGAGGCGGGCTGAGCACCGAGCGAGTACGGACTGTCCCGCGGATCGAGGATCCTGCTCGGGACGCCTTGGGAGCTGATAGCCGGGGACCAAGTGGTCGAAAATACCCCTACAACGGAGGAGACATAGCTTGAGACGTGCAGAGACCCTGCTCTGCTGTTTTCCATACCGGAACCCTGGCGGGATCAGCCGGGATGTACGGCTGTACTTAGGCCGTGTGGTGTCGATTGCCACCATTGCATGGCGGAGCTTCCTGGATTGAACTGAGGCGGCCTGATTGCTGTGCGGGAGGCCCCTGCATGAGGCCCAGCATTATCGCTGGCCCTTGCAGGTGAGTGCTATCCCACGTGCTTTCCAAAGAGCTGCACATTGAGGCTGGAGGGGGCTTCCCTCATTACTTCTCCTGTTGCTGCTGACCTGGGGAATTTCACGGACCCTGCACTGCTGCGACTAGCTTATTGCACACTAGGCCTGGACTGCCTGGGAACGACGCGGGGTGCCCGGTGAACCCGGGACACCTGGGCTTGGGTCTGGGCGGCTGCCTGCTTATCTGCCTGAGACAGCCTGTGCACTGGGGTTGGTGCTGGATCTCTTGAGGATTGGGTGCTCAGGGAGCCCCTGAGGCTCAGATACTGTGAGCTCCACGGCGCCCTGTTGGAAACTGGCAAGACATTGGCTTGGGGCTTGACGTGGAGAGCACAACGCTGAACGTAGAGTGTGCTCTTGCCTGAAGAGACTGTTCCGCTCCACAACTGCATGATGGGGAAGCCCAGAGGGAAGCAACTGACGGCCCCGCCGGATCAAAAAGACTTGGAGCAAGTGGAGAAACAACCGGCTTGCCCTGAGGCGCCAGGTGATGCAGGGGTGCAGCAACAGTTGGCCCGAATACTCCAGGCTATCACGGACACGAGGGAGGCCCTGCACCAGGACATTGCTACAGTGTCAGTGGGGCTGGGACTGTTGCGGGATGAACAGGACGAAACATCCCTGGAGCCGGCACAGAGATCTATTGCTGACCAGGTAGGAGACGTCTCCCCTAGGGTTTTGGTGCTGGAGAAAAGAGCCAAAAACGCTGAGGGAAGAAATTGGAGGAACAACATCCATGTGTTCGACCTGCCGGAGGGGGTGGAAGGGTCTAATATGGTCTAGTATTTAGAGGACTGGCTCTGCGTCAAGGTGGCACCGGAGGGGCTGACCCAGTTCTTCAAGCTGGAAAGGGCTCATCGTGTTCCGGCCCGCCCGCTGGCGCCGGGTCGCCATCCGTGCCCAATGGTGGCCAGACTCCACTTTAAAGACAGAGACCTCCTCCTGCAGACAGCGTGCACCTCTGGGCCTTACACGGTGGACAACAGCAAGGTTTCCATTTTCCCGGATTATACACTGAAGGTCCAATGACACCGTGCATCTTTCCTAGCTGTCAAAAGAGCCCTACTAGATGAGGATCTTCAATATTCCTTGATGTTTCCGGGTCGACTTCGGATTATTCTTGATGGCACAGCACACTTTTGTGAGGACCTGTCAGACGCATGGGACTGGCTGGAAACCTAAAAGACAGGCAAGAGGCCGGCTGGGGAGACTGGGGCGTAACCACCTTCGGAGCGGCTGCCCCAACTCCGGAGAAGGTCGTGGCAGCGCCCTGTCACCCTGAACACACCCAGCTCTTCCCAGACGGAGAGGGAGAGAAATGAAGCTCTGCGGGCGGTGTCGGAACTGCTCCGGGACCATGAGAAGAGATCGGGGGCTGGCACAGAGACGGATAAATCTACTGAGGGCACGGACACGTATGAGTCCCAGTCTAGTAGCATGCAGATGCCACATATCTCACCATGCTCCGTCCATCACCACCCCCTTTTGTTACATATCACACCAGGCACTGCTGACGACATTGTATGATGCTATTAACCTATATCTCATTGATTCGCTTCCTTTGCAGGTCTGCTGGATGATTTGTATCCCATTTTGATTCTAGTATTGTATGATTTTTATTGTTACTATGATAATGATTGTGGGCTGTAGCGGGGTGGGAGTTTATGTACTCCTGCTGGTGAGATACCTCCGGGGGGGGGGGAAACAACCTTTACAACGCAACTTTTACATCGCACTACCATTACAACGCAGTCATTACATCGCAACATCCTTTACATCGCATGCCATTACAACGCAACCATTACATCGCATGTCACTACAATGCATACCATTACAACGCATGTCATTACAACGCAGTCATTACAAAGCATAACATTACAACGCATACCATTACAACGCATAGTACCCTTACACTATCCAACACTTACCCTACTGTTGCACCCCCTGGAGTTAGAATAGTACATTTTACCCCTACACTATCTAACACTTACCCTACTGTTGCACCCCCTGGAGTTAGAATAGTAATTGTTACCCCTATACTATCCAATACTTACCATAAATGCAATGTAATGGTATGCTTTGTAATGGTATGCATTGTAAAGGTAGTATGCGATGTAATGGAATGCGTTGTAAAGGTAGTTTCTTAAAATGCGATGTCGTGTCATGCGATGATATGGAATGCGTTGTAAAGGACGTTGCTATGTGAAAAATGTGTTGGGAAGGCATGCGTTGTAAAAGTATGCGATGTAACGTCATACAACCCTCCCGGGGTGGGGGCGAATTGCAATATGTGGGGCACGGCGTGGTCGATTCTTAATAATCTTATTGCTGGTAATTGACAGACTGCAGCCACTCTTCCCCATTGTTCCTCTGTAGTTACTAGAGGGAAGTCAGTTTCAGTGTAGTTTGGATGGGGCTAGTCTCTTAGTACCTGCCCTGTGGTGGGGTTGTTGGGATTGTTCTTTTTGTTGTAAGGGAATGTTTCAGGGTTTTTGGCGTAACTTTTCAAAATTAGCTGTGCATGACCAGTGTGGAACAACACCATGGGTTCGATATCTGACTTGAAATGTATATCTTGGAATGTCAGGGGTATGCACACAATGTTATGGAGGCATAAAATACATGCATACTTAGTCCGTAGGGGAGTCCAACTGGCTGTCCTTCAGGAAACACACGTAGTACCAAGAGGATGTGGCATTGCAGCGTAGGTGGAGAGAACAGGTTTTTTGCACGACTTATTCCGCCTTTTCCCTTGGGGGGTCTTGATATGGGTCATGGCGGGTGTCCCTTTTCAACCCACTTGTCAACTGAAGGACCCTGAGGGCCGGCTGAATGGTAGGCACGAGGTGCTGGGTGCTCCAAACACAGAACAATCAGCCTTTTTTACACAATAGTGTTGGAAATTCGCTCCATTCTTAACCAGGTCAGTACTCAAGGGTGGGGATTTCAACTCTGTCACGGATGTCCTACTGGATAGATCTCACCCTTCCCCCCTGAAGCACCTATCCATACTCTTTCAAGGGTCAGTCGGGAATGGCAGCATAAGTGGGGACTGATAGATACCTGGAGGGCACACTATCCGACCACCTGGGATTATTCGTTTTTTTCTGCTATGCACAACCTCCATGTTCGGCTTGATGCAATGCTTTGTTCTCCTTACACACATGATGTGGTTCAGCACAGTGAATATCTCACTGGAACATTATCTGATCATAACCCCTTATTATTACGTGTGAACCTGTTACCCGATCGTCCTAAGATCCAGACTTGGCGCTTAAACCCAGAATTGTTGGAGTATCAAACATTTCGTGAGGTGGTGGGGACAGGCATTACTGATTATTTTCCCAATAACACTGGTACTGCCTCATCATTGGCGGTGGAGTGAGACACTTTTAAAAGTGTGATACAGGGGCATTGCATAGCGCATAAGCTGGGAGTGCATAGAATATTATTGCAAGACTTGGAGAGGGCAGATCAGCAGTTACAGGACGTTGAAAGGGAGAGGCCTGAACAACCAGATCACCAGCAAGACTTAATAGCAGCAAGGGAAGAGGTTGCGGTGCAGGTAGAGCGGCTGCGCTGCTTTGATTATAAAAAATATGTTACGCGTGCGCATGCAGAGCGCGATAAGTCTGTGGCGTTATTGGCATGGCTAGCTAATCCAGCGCGAAGGGGGACGGTCATCCGGGAACTTCATGCCCCAGATGGGGAGGCCCATTTCACGCAGCAGGGGATAAATGACCTGTTCTTTGCTTACTATAATGATCTATATCAAAGCAAGGTGGCTCCTGGCGGGAAGGCCATTCAGGATTTCCTGGAAATGGCAGATCTTCCAGCGTTAGATAGAGGGCGGAGCTGCTAGGTCAGGACATCACCTTGGTAGAGGACTGTGGCACGATTAAACATATGGCCTGGAAAAAGACCCTTAGAATGGACGGCCACCTGGTGGAATTTTATAGTGCGTATGTGGACATTTTGGCCCCTAGACTAGTGACACTCTATAATACTGCAAGAAAGGAACGCCTCTTGCCTGCCACCATGCGAGAGGCGTTAATTATTCTGTTGCTAAAACCGGGGAAACCTCCCCATGACAGCACGGCCTATCACCCGTTATCAATGTTGACCACGGATTATACAATTTTAAGTCGGATTCTGGCGACCTGCTGCTCCCATATGTGGTCCAATTAATACATACGGATCAAGCGGGGTTTATACTGACACGGAATACGGCCCAGAATGTGCGGCACCTTCTTAGTATTTTAGAGGCTGACACCTATCACAAAGTGTCTGCTGCTGTCTTGGTAATAGATATTGAGATGGCCTTTGACAGCTTGGAGTGGCCATATTTGGTTCAAGTCATGTGGCAATTCGTACTAGAAGATGGCTTTGTAGGTTGGACATCTCTTCTTTCCCACGGTGGCAAAAACGGGTTGATCGGGCCGACACCCAGCCAACGCAGCCTATAGTTAGGGGACAATTCTCTTGCCTGCGCACAGAAGAATGACCACCGTTCTTCCAAAATAGGCATGTCCAACTGGGCCACCCATTCCTGACTAGTTTTAGGGGCGCATATTGTTGCTGTTTCAGTGTATAGCCGCGTGATCAATTTGCTGGGAGAAGGGTTCTTTAAGAAGCTTTCTAGCACCTGAAACGTGAGCTGCGCCACTGGGAGGAAAGCAAAGCTGACATGTAATAGAGCCCAGAGCTGGTAACAGGTCATTCTGTCTAATACATCAATCTCTTCTCTCTCCAGAGCCTGACGCAAATCTATGAAGGCTCCATCTGGGAACTCATCTTCCATTGTGTTGAGCTGGAGTCTCCTAAATCTGGCGCAGATCCCATCATCTGCAGAGAATGATAGGCGGGATGTCTGATTAGCCGTATAGAGGGGGCGTTTAGCACCTCTAGTCATGCCCTCTGGCGCAGCTCGTGCCATGCCCACACAGTGCAGCCAACCGTGTCCACTCTGGACCGCAGTCTAGGCTGCAATCAATAGAGAACCGTGCTCAGCAGGTGTGGCCCTGCTTGGTTATGTTCGGGCGCTGTGTATGCCATACATTGCGCGCAGTATACCCAGTGAAATCCAAATTGTGCCTATGCGCAGCTATAATAAAGATCCATGTCTGGTGCACCCAGTCCACCCTGCTCAAAGAGTAATGTTAGGGTTTCTCAAGAGACCCTGGGTTGTTTCCCAGCTCTTGCCAATGAGATCATGTTTGAGCGTAATGTACGCTTAAAGCTGCTGTTAAGACAGAGGGGAAGACTAATTAATAAATAGAGAAATGTGGGCAGAATTATCATTTTGGCAATGGACATTCGGCCAGCCAGAGACAAAGGCAATCCCATCCACCTCTTCAGTCGGCTTTCCAGTCATACAATCAGTCGGGACGCCCCATCATTTCCGGCATCGGATCTCTTTTGGAGCCTCTTTCTACTTTTGCAGACTGTTTCCTCCAACCTATTGTGAAAGAAATGCCTACATTCTTACAAGACACAGCTGATGTTCTGAGAATCCTTCCAGATGTTGAGTTCAACGTCGAGACTGACCTTCTGGTTAGTTTCGACGTTGAGTCGCTCTACACCTGTATACCACAGCTAGAGACCTTAGAGACTATCAGATACTTGTTGTCTTTGCGAGATCTTGACAGCATCACTCCCATCCATTTCATTATGGATTGTGCAAGAATAGCCATGACGGAGAATTTTTTCAAATTTAAGGAAGAATTCTTCCTTCAAATCTCCGGTACCTCTATGGGGAGTATTTTTGCCCCGAGCCTCGCCAACCTCTACGTCCACCAATTTGAGCAAGATCGTGTCCTCAACCATAGCAACCCATATTTCCACCAGCTGTTGCTATGGAAGAGGTATATCGACGATATCTTGGTGATATGGCGAGGCTCAATCGAAGAGGTACAACTCTTCCATCAGTGGCTCAATGTTCAAAATCCATATCTCAAGTTCACGGTCGAATTCAGCCATGAGAAACTCTCATTTTTGGATTTGTTCATCTTCCCAGTAGCAGGCAGATTGGAATGCGAGCTTTATACCAAACCGATGGCCAGGAATTCTCTTCTATTATTTAACAGCCATCACCCTCGCTCACTACGGGCCAATCTGCCTGTAGGCCAGTTTCTTCGCCTCAGGAGAAACTGTTCATCCAAAGATCTGTTTGATAAACATGCTATCCAACTATCTCATCAACTACAGGATAGACATTACCCTAAAGATTTGGTCAAAAGAGCATGGAAACGTGCCTCTAACAACCATCGAGACGGACTATTGGAAAGACGACCTCAGAAGCCCCCACTGGACAGACTGACATTTGTTAGCACTTTCAGTGTGCTGTCTAATAGCATTCAAAAGACTATACGAAAACACTGGAGTATTCTGAATATCACTAACAAAAACATCTCTCTGCCTCTCTTCTCTTTTAAAAGAGCACCCAGTCTGCGTGACAGCTTGGTACATACGAGACCTAAAACTCAGGAAACTGGTGGACCAGCGACACTCTGGGATCTTCCACCAGTACAGGGCCACTATCCATGTGGCTCATGTAGTGCCTGTCCGCAAACCTCCAAAACTGAGAAAGTAGATTTGGGAACAGGCAAAATGTGGTTGCTCAAGAAAGACACAAATTGCAACACAGATAAAGTCATTTACATGATTACCTGCCCTTGCTCCTTGAGGTACATAGGGTATACGACCAGGAAAATCAAACTAAGGATTGGGGAACATACGATGCTCTGTTTTATTTAACTTCTCCGCGGGAATCGCTGCCGGTTTTGCTACAGCTGCTGGACCGTTTTGGGTCAGCCTCGGGTCTGCGCATCAACGCAGGGAAGTCCCTGATCTTCCCCCTAGCGGGATATGATATGGGCATGCATGGAGACTTGCCAAACCTAGGATTGCGGTGGGAACTGGAGGCCTTCCACTATTTATGAATCCAGGTGGCACCGTCCGACGAGCAGTTACTGGCCCGTAATGCGGATCGGGTGATTAAATCCCTGCGACAGTCTGTGACCTTTTGGAACACACTGCCTCTCTCCCTAATGGGACGTCTAGCGGTGGCGAAAATGGTGATGCTGCCGAGAATGCTATATATCTTACAAAATTCTCTGTGCCCGCTTCCTCCGTGGATATTTTACACCCTTAACACACTCCTCACGTCCTTACTCTGGGCGGGCAGGCGTAGTAGAGTTGCCCTGCACACGGTTGTCCGGAGCTGGGAGGAAGGGGGGCTGGAGGCGCCGAGATTTGACCTATATTACTATGCGGCCCAACTATTGCCAGCTGCCAGGTGGTTCGCGGACTCAGACAACTGGGAATTGCGACTCCTAGCGGGTAGAGCAGATGAGAGGATGGTACAGATGGCTCTGATGCACGGGAGAGGTGCAGATGGGGCACTGCCATACATAGTGCGACACACTGCGGCAATCTGGCAGCGCTTCGTGGAAAAAATCTTATGGAGGGCCCCCTTTCACAGGGAGCTGCCGGTTTGGATCCTGGCCCCAGTGGTGGCCATGGAAGAATATATTCCCTTCCGAGAGTGGAGAACAGGTGGTTGCGAGTTATTGGCTGACCTTTACCCGGATGATACGTTTCTGTCCATCGAGCGGGCAACGGAGACCTTCGGACTCAGTGGGGGCCAATATCTACACTAGAGGGGCCTTCAAGAAATGGCGCGGGATACCTGGCCACAGTTCCCTGAGGCACCCCGACGTCCCATACCCTCAATATTATCCTCTCCTGTGGTAGGGGTAGGAGGCTGATAACCTTATTGTATTCGGCCATGCGGCAGGACTCCACCCCGCCGGTCCCTCCGGCCTGGGCGGCCTGGGAGACTGACCTGGGGATTATTTTGGTACCGGAGCAGTGCAAACGCATAGGCACTCTTACCCGAAAGGTGTCGTGTAATGCAAGGTTTAAATTGACTCATTTTAACTTTATGCACCGCACATATGTGACCCCGGTCACCCTGAGACGTATTTCCCCGGAAAAAAGGGACGATTTCCCTAGATGTGGTGCGGCCTTCCTCGATCTGGCTTGGGATTGCCCGTTAGTTAAAGCCTTCTGGCAGTCAGTGGTGGAGCACATTCGTACAGTTACCGATCTCCGGATGGAGATGACTCCCCTTCATTGTTTGTTGGCCTTGGTCCCCAAATCCAAGAAGTGTAATCTGTCATACAAAATGTTACAACTGCTTTTGGTGTTGGCGAGGAGAAGGGTGGCGATTACATGGATGGGACAGAGGGCCCCGGAGGTGTCGCAGTGGCTTAGAGATGTGGGGGAATGGTCCCTGGCTGAAGAAACATTCATGCAGCGCGTGCGTAGGGATGAGAAGCTACAAGAAGACCTACTTGCGTGGAGAATGATGCGTGTGGTGGGAGCGCCCGCTGAGGATTCGGATGGCACGAGTGCGGAGTTGTTCACCCCTGAAGATACAGGGTCTGAAAGTGAGGGTGGAGGGGAAGGGAAGGGTGGGCATTGATTTGGGGTAGGGCCTGGCCGGCCACGCACGTATATGTTCCATCATGGAGATGTTGTGTTTTGATCCCTGAAGGTTTTCTTTCTTATTCTCGTCAATCATTGCTGTCTTATCTGCCCCTGGGTGTGCCATAATGAGGTGAACGAACTGTATACACATTTATTTTATTAATTGATGCCAGATTTTGGGGGGGTTTTCTATCGGGGAGTTGGGGGGTAACCTAAATAAAAGAAAAAGAAAAAGCGGATCAGAATATCCTGCCATACAGATGCATTGCTATGTTCTCCATCAGTTCTGACACGTTACCACCTACCGCCGCCCGGCCTTCGGGATGTAGGCTGATGGGCTGTGTGAAGCTTACCTGTAGCCCTGCAGAGTATAGTTATTACTAATGGAACTGTCGGCACGATTGTTTGTATGCTATATGAATCTGCGACAAAAATAAAGTTTAAAAAAAAAAAGGATTGGGGAACATAAACGTACGATCCGTTGCCGCAAACAGTCAACCAGATTGACTGATCACTTTTTAACCCAGAAGCACTCTGCAGAAGATCTTAGGTGGGTTATCTTAGAACAGCCTTTCATCCCGCCCCACATCAGCGATATATCCAGATTCCTTTTTATTAAGGAACAGAAATGGATTTTCTCGCTTAAAAGTGACAGTAGGGGACTCAACGATGAAATTCCGTGGACATCATTATAATATCATTCTAGACTATCTGTCCACTTACTTGTCATATCCTGCAAGAGTAAGAGTTGTTAGAATTCCATCGTGCTTCTATATGAATATGAATGAAAAACTGGACCATGATATTCCACTGCGGGTACATTCAGTGCTGAGATAGTACGATGTACATAATTCCACCTTCCTTTTGACTAGTGCACTTACCAATCACATCGCTGATAACTGCTGGTTAATGGTCAATGGTTATTTATGACAGAATATATTTCTAACATTGTAGGAGATATTTATAGATGCACCTCAGATCTGGTTCATTGGCATCCTATACAGATTTGACTACCTTGAACTTATATGCGGGTCTCCCAAGGATGTTACTATTCCTTCGTTTCACCACCAACATTGAGATCACGCTACCAAGATCTTTAGTCCATACTGTGCATGCGCGAAGGCGGCATACTGTCCGCACTTACAATTGTGCATGCGCGAGGAATCAGTTTACCGTCTCCTACCACGCATGCGTCGGATTGTATCTTGTTCCGAGCATGCGCTCTCTGCATTAACGCGGAGATTGTTTGTGAGTTAATTGCTCGTCAAAACACACGATAGTCTTCACTTATCCAATTAGCGTGTGTATAAAAGGGCGCGCTTTCTACCTGTCCGTTACCTCCACTCCCACTCGGAAGCCGGCCAGAGGTACCGACGGACAGGTAGGTCCTTGCTCGCCTGTAACATCTATGTTTTAATATCTATGCTCTAACCATTGGATGCACGTTATTTGAGCTCTGTATACATATACTTTTACATCATTCTGGAGCTATTAGATCTGAGCTAATATAGCAATACTCCAGAATAGATTCATCTAATCTTGACTAGCATTGTTCAGACCAGTGTTATGGTAGGGCTGTGCTCATTTTTGGGAGACAACTGAGATAAGTTTAATATTTGGAAACAAACAAAAATAGCTAGATTCTACAATGAAGTTTCTCGCATGGTAGCTCACAAAATATAGCTATTTTTCCATCCTAACAGAGCGGGGCCTCATTCTATCCCGAGCGGGTGCCGGGTGAGGTGAGGTTATTTCCCACACAATGCTGGGTGAGTACGTAAAAAATTATTTTCATTACCTTTTGACATCATTGTCCTGATTCAGGAGTACAATGCCCTCTTGAAGAAGTGAGGAGACTATTTGCCCCTCACTATGCATGTGTTGTCTGTTCTGTCCTCATTGTTACTTAGGGATCACAATGGATATTTGTCTTGACAGTACACATTTTTGTTTGCACTATCATCCTTTCTTTTAGGAAAAGGACGATTCATCTAAGTTTCCACCAGCTAACATTGGGGCTCCAAGTTCCTGGTAGGAGTATTCTTGTTGTTTGAATTGATATCCCTTAGTCTGCAGTTGCTATTTTCATCACGGTCCTGACGAAAGCTGGATACTTTATTCCTGACAGCTGAAACATGTTGACCACACTGCACTGCGCCACTTTATAGTTATATTTCTAGGCTATTAGGCGCACTTTTAATCTTAACACTAGAACAGTGCCTATTAAACACATTTTCTGTCCTAGTAGTTATTTTTAACATTTCACTTATTTTTTCACTGAGCACTGCACGTCTATCAGCACCACTTTGAAATACACTGTAGCTAGAAGGTTACCTCGGTCATCCTGTCTTCGCACCATCAGCAGATGGGTTGGGCGAGATTTGGATCAACCATCCGTATCCCACATGACGAATTTCCGCCACAATGGTGGGCTGATGGGAGTTTTTCAGCCTAGTGTAATTTCTTATCTTTTTTTCACGTAACTTGATCTCATAACAGCACGCATTCTCTCTTGACTATGTGCCTCTTATTAATTTTTGTTACTATGGCTTGGGTTGTGAGGTATCATGGTCAATAACCCAACCCACCCAGACCCCCCTACCTTTCTGTATTTCTGCATACAATCAGTCGGCCATATTTGAATTGCCATAGTTCTTCAACATCAAGACTTAACCAAATTCCCAAATATTTCATCGAGCCCTCTGCCCAACAGAGCGGGAATTCCGAAAGAAGCGTTCTGAAAACATGTGTTTCCAGGGTACTTCTGAATTCCAGGAGAGAGGGTGCCTGCCTGAATGGCAGAGGTAGGCCATTTCACAGCCTGTGGGTGTAGCTTGAAAGATATGATTATGTATCTTCTCTTTGTTACATCACAGTATTTCAAGTCATGCCAGGGCTGCCTCAAGGCACCTTATGTAATTGTTTGAAGTTTGAAAACAATTCTTGGTATCTTCCACATGCGCCTCAATGCTTAATGCACTGGTTCATCAATGGAGTAAAAAAAACTAGCTATTCCGGAATGAAGCGAAAACAGAAATCTTACTCTTGGGCTCTTTAAATCCAGTCCCACTTGCTACTACTAGGCCTCTCACCCCTTTCACTGCCTAGGAGACAACTAGAGTTGGTAACCTGGAAGTGTCATTTGATAGAGAGCATTTCTTTGGCTCTCTGTAAATTAGCAGTTCGTCATATATATCTGTTTATCGGTTATCTACCACTTCACCACTAGCAGAAAATGTGTCAAAATATCGTATTGATATAGGTGCCTCTGCTTTAATGCATTTAACTTTTCTGCTAGCTTCTATATAGCTCTAACAGCTCAGTGGGTTATTGAACAAGCTGCGATGCAGTTATGTGTGCAAACTCACTGTCATTGTTTTTTTGTCTTTTTATAACACATTTTATTAAATTTCCATGGTACCGTCTGGGCCGTAGCCCTGCATATACATATCGAAAACAAAAATGATTCGGATGTACCAAGCATGTATTCATTATGAACTGCAAAACTTGCATTTATAACAACAATAACTTGGCGCAGACAGATGCAGCTCCCACATATCTTAGGAAGTCCAGCTGAGTACATGTACAGACAATGACGTAGTGTGGTATTTGTTGTATTGTGGTCAGGGGTGCGCTGAAAGAATCTTCTATCAGGGGGTCTGAGATGGAAGGGAGGTAAGTCTATACCCTGATAAACTGCCCATCGGGACCATATTTTCCTGTGTTTCTGGGGGCAGCCTTGTGCTTGGAACACAGCAATCTCTGCACCTATGCATCTGTCTAGGTCTTTTCTCCATCTCCCCAATGTCGGGGGAAGCCCCCTTCCATAACTGGGCGATATCGTGCTTTGCAATAGTGAGGGCAAGGAAGAGCAGGTGCTGTTTATACCAGTTCCCATCATCCCATCAGTGCTATGTACTATGAATAACTTTGGGTCAAATCGGAGATCCCAGGATAATACCCTGCCCAGACAAGTTGAGACTTTGCACCAGAAGGGCTGTAATGATGTGCAGCTCCAAACCATATGTTTACATGTTCCCTCATCCCTTTTGCAACACAAACATTGGGGGGATTGGATGACCCCCATCTTCCAAAGACGGGATCGCATATAGTGTACACGGTGTATGTATTTATATTGAATGAGGCGGTATCGAGAAGATACAGCTGCTCCCCGGGGGCTAGCTAAGGCTTCAGCCCAGTTGTCATCAGTTAAATCTGGTATGTCGTCCTGCCACGCCCTTCTAGTCTAATATAATGTTGTTCTGGTGTGTGTTGTTAAAGTCTGATAGATCTGACGGATTTTGTGTGCACCCAGGTCTCCCATTAGGAGGCGGCCTTCAAAGGGATGGAACTCCGGCAGGTTGACCAAGGAGAGAATTATGGGGGTAAGAGCATGGAGCAATAGGAGGTATTTGTAAAATTGCGTCTTATGCAACTCAAATTCTACCTGTAACTGGTGGAAGGACTTTAGAGTAGTGCCCTGCATAACTCCCCCAGTGTGAATATGCCCACTAGGTCCCATTTGCGGAATCCCGTTAGAGCCTCGACCTGGCGTAGATGGGTACCGTGCCACAGGGAACCTAACCATGTACCTCTAAAGCCGGACCACTGTTCTACTGTCATGAGGTAGGAAGTCTACGCTCGGTGCGCTACATGGCAGCCGAAGAAGTGTGACACCCTCCTTCGCCACATGTTCCAGTGCGAATGCGGGGCCAAGAGGTGTGGCGCCGCGGCCAGGGCGACTGACTCCGGAAGCTGGGGATCACGGTTCGATCCCTTGCTCCGGCGGCAGATTAGTCCAGCACCATGTGACTCTGGGCAATAGCTTGCTTAATCTTCCCGACGGCCCCCAGCGCCTAGAGACCCTAACGGGTGATTGTGCGCTTTACAAATGTGGATTATTATTGGTGAGCAATACCACCACTCATTTATGATTAACATTTGGGAGGCCAAATAATAGGAATGTAATCTGCCGCCACGATGCCGCCACGATGCCGCCGCAATATGTTGATTGGGCACAAGTCTGTAGTGCCACCCGAACCACCCCACCATTCCATAGGAATTTATTATGGATAGTGTTTATTTGTGCAAACCAGGATCGTAGTATGTGATACAGAAAGTTCTGCAGCCAGTATAGTACTTTAGGTAAAGAGACCATTTTAAAAATCGCTGAGCGCCCGTACAGCAAGAGCAGGAGGGAGGACCATATTGCCGTCAAATGCCTTGTAAATATTGGCTAGCAGTATGGCCGCGGGGCGCCCTAGCTCTGGGGCCACAGCCATGGCGTTGTGTACCCGTCGGATATTGTGGCAAGTGGCCCGGTGTGGCATGAAGCCCGATTAATCTGGGTGGATCAGGTACACAAGCTCGCAGGCGATCGGCTTGGGCTTTGCCCAAGAGTTTGGGCTCAAAATAATAAGGGAGATGGGACGGTATGAGGATGGATCGTCCGGCGGGCGGCCAGGCTTGAGGAAGAGGACAATCTCAGCATGCCGCCAGTCCCGGGGTAATAGGCATTGTTCGAGGGCGTCATGCATTGCCTCTAACAGGTGTTGGCCTAGTGTAGACATATGTGGCCGAAAACAATTCCATGGGGAATCCATTGGGGATGGGGGCCCGCCCAGGACGCATTGCTGTCAGCGCCGCACTTAGCTCTTCAGTGGTGATAGAGGCGTCTAGTTGGTCTCGCATCTAGTCGGTGAGTCTTCAGTGGGGGTATCTCTAAGGAACTCAACTATTAGAGCCTCTGATAGCTGTTCTTGTTGCGCATATAATGCAGAGAAGTAGTGCGTGAATTCTTCGGCAACCGCCCCGGGAGACGAATGTAGAACACTGTCTGTGCCTCGGATAATTGGGACGATGGCCGAGGACCCTTCCTGCCTGACATAGCCTATGAAGCATTTTGCTTGATTTGTCCCCCCATTGATAAATCCGGTTTTGCGACGCCAGACAGATTTCTTTTGCCTCGCCCACGAGATGTTGTTGTATATGTTGTTGTGTTTGGAGTATGTTGCGTTGGAGGGGGGAACTGGGTTTATGAATATATTGTACCTATAGGGATGCTTGGTGGGCTTCCAGTTCGGTCAGTTGGGCTGAGTGTTTGAGCTTCTCACGCGCACAATAGCTAATGTCGGCCCCTTTGACTGTGGGCTTTAGGGCTTCCCGTAGGGTACCCTTGGATGGGACAGAAGCTACATTCATTAAGATACTCCTGGATTGCCCTAATGAGGTTCTCCTGGTAATCAGAATCCCGGAGGTGCCATGGGGACATACACCGCATAAAGGGGCGGTTTTGGGAGTATGTATGGAGTTTAACAGTAACCGGGGAGTGATCTGACAGCCCCCTAGGGAGGTGGGAGGAATGGGATACAACCAATGTTAATGTTTCCCTGTATAGCGTCCCTGATAATATGACGTATCGTCCCCCCAGATCTACCCAGTGCTTTGTATGGACAAAAGAGACACGACAGTGAATGAGAATGGCAGTCCCCTGGGATCTCCTGGTGAACCCTGCATGGTATATAAATTGGTATCCAAACCTGGCCAAGCAGGGAGCCTTGGTGCCCAATAAATTAGTCTCCTGTAGGAGAAAGAAGTCTGCCTCGTAACGCTTGGCCTGGCGAAGAATGGCGCCCCTCTTGATTTTACTGAGTAACCACCTGACATTCCAGGATACCACTGTCAGGTCCCTAAGTGGGGGGATATGAGCCTGTGCAGCCATCCAGTGTCAATGTCTGTGCTCTGAGTACCTAGCATAGCGGGATTTGGGCTGTGTGTCTGCCCTCGTGCAAGAACAAACTGATTATAACAAAGAACCCCATGAACCCCCCTCCCGCCTCCGATACTGTCATAAACAAGGAGCATCTGTTGCGGTGAAGGACGTCCCAGGCCCCCAATGGGGGAGCCCATAGTCCCTCCGTCAATGGTTCCCAACCCTCCCATAAAACTTCAACATGGGTTACTAGGGGGAGGAGCCAAGATGGCGATCGGAACAGTCGCATAAACGCCTCGCTCCGAGATCCCTTCCTCCCCGCCACCTATCCTGTCTTTTTTCCTGTTCGGGGTGTTCCGAATTCGGTTACCAAGGAAGAGCCTCCACTTACCGTCCTTTTCCGGGGCTCTGGCGTGCAGTGGTTTCTGCGTTCTGCCCTTGTCGCTTTGCTGGCCTTCCCGGCCCTGACGCCGGGGCCTTGAGTGCTGTGCCTGCCCGGAGGTGTTCGGAGTGCCGGCGGTCCGGAACCGGTGTGAGACCCGATGGTGGGAGCCTGAGAGCCGCGAGCCGGAAGCGCCGGAGTGGACCCACCCCCGATGGTGGGCCACCCCGCATGCCTGACTGCCTGCCGGCCCGAAGAAGAGAAGCCGCGCTGTCCGGCACCCCTCGAGTGAGCAGCCCACTCCTGTTGATTGTCCCGCCTGGGATCCGGTGCAGGGCTCCCCTGAGTGCTGTGGGGAGCACGCCCGATCTTCTGGTGACTCTCCTTTCTCCGCCGAGCGCCCTCCGCCGCGGATCGACTGTGTGTCCTGGGGCCTTCGGTGCTCCGGGTGGACTTGGAGGCGGCTGCGACAGTGGCGGCGGGCGATGTGCTCAAGATGGCGGATGGCCCCTCGGAGTGTCTTTCTCCTGGAGACGGGGACGTTGCTGCATTTGCTCTCTCCAACCCTCGTCTGATTCGGGCGGCCCCTACTCGGAGTGCTGTCTTGTTTGCCCTGGCTGCTCTGCGGATCGACCTGTCCTTGAAATGCCGGGACTTGGAGTTGCGGATCGCCGCCATGGATGCTCCGCCATTTTGTGACGCGGTGTTGTCTCCCCGAGTTGTGCTGGTTGGAACTTCTCCAGCTGCTGTGCTGGGATCTCCGGCTGGATGTTCGATTCTGTGGGATCAAGTGGACCCGATGCTGATGCCGCAGTGTTTCCTACATCCTGCCTACTTTGCTTCGTGCTGGACAGCCCAGATATTGTGCTTGGCCACGTGTATCTTTGAGGTACTTTTGCATTCTGACTGCTACCGAGTTTTCCTGGTTGCTCCTTGTTGGCTGGGACGGTGTTCCGCGGAGATCCCACTTGCTTTTCCTGAATGGTATGGACCCACTGTATCATGCTGTTTCTTGGCCGTGGCGGGGTCTGGCAGCTCGACTTTTCATAGAATTGGACAGGGGTGATCGTGCCTGGTTGCCTGTGGGACCTTTGTTTTGTTACATGGCATCTCCGAGCCTCATTATTTGGACAGTTCCTGTTTCCATCCTGGTATAGGCTTTTCTCAATTTCCTTTTTGACCTCGATTAGTGATCCGTTGTTGCGGGTGGGGTGGTGTTCTGTACTTCGATCGCCAGCTCCTCTCCTCTCTCTTCCTTCTTTTTCCTCTCCTTCTCTCTCCTTCTCCTTTCTCTTTCTCTGTTGTTATTTCCTTTCTCTTTCTTCTATATTTCGGGTGACTCTGGGCGACAGGCACGCTGTTTAGTGGGGTAGGCCGTAGCCATTACAGTGATGTAGGGTGGGGGGGGTGTTTGTTATTTTAGTTTGTTTTATTCTATGGTCCCTTTTTGCCTTTTTCCAGGGGGTGGGCTATGTCCCTTTGTTTTTACTCCTTCGTTTCGTAAGTGTCTGCACTTTCTCCTTTTTCGGGGCGGGAGGGCTGTCTATGTGGCGTCCGATCTATTTGTTTGCTATGATTTGTTCTTTACTTTTGAACCTTTGACGGGCGTGGGATATCTCTGGGCTTCGCCCTACTGTGGTTATCTGATTGCGTGGGGGGCTGTCTCCCTCCCGCCCCCCCCCCTATTTCTGTATATGTTGCATGACGCTTTGGTAGATATGGTTTCTGCCTCCTCTGTATAACATAAAACGAAACCTTTCTTATCCTGGCGCTGACGGTGTAACGATATTACTCCACGTCTATCCTGTATTCCTTCTATTATACACATTGATGTTGCTCCTTTGTGACTCTCCTGATTTTGCGGCCGGCCCTTGTGGTTGTAGGCCTGCGCTTGTACTTCTACTTGTCTCTCAATAAAGGTTTTCAAAAAAAATAAAAAAAATAACATGGGATACTAATGTCTTGGGCTGGCAAGCCTCGTGGCCTGTTGTCCATGCCAATTCAGTGTTTAGTAAGGACAGGATATTCCAAATGTCGAACAATCGGTATGAAGTTAGAACCAGGGAACCCTTTCAGCCGATCCAGATCAAGATGCCCTTTTGGGACTGGAGGAACGTCGGTCGGAGCCAGATCTGTATCGCTGCTTTGATTTCGTCCTTTTAGATCTGTTCCGCTGCGAGCCTTGGGACGAATCTGACTCCAGCGGCAGCAGAGAATGAGGCTTCAGATGGGTCTGTTTGTCAGTCCAAGCGAAGACAGCCTCTGGCGTGTCAAAGAAGTGGGACTTGGAGTTAAAAATTAAGCACAGTCTAGCAGGGTATAGGAGCATATATTGGATATTAAGGTCCCGCAACCTACGCTTTGCCGCTGTAAAGGAGTGGCGTTGTTGTTGCACTAAGCGGGTGTAGTCCGGGAAAATCATTATGGGCCGGTAATCGAATATGAGTTTGTCCTTGTGCGATCTGGCAAATTGCAATACGGCATCCCACTGTCATTGTTTTTAATATTATTTTTATAGGGACAAGTAATTTACCTTTTCAACTGCTAATATTGTCATCCCTTAATCCAGTTGAATGCAGTACATACGATGTCAGCAGCTTGTTTGGGCTATAAGAAATTGAAATTATACTGCACTAATAACATTAGTAGCTGTTAATGTGTTTTATTGAACATAAGTAGCTCTCAATACAGAAAAGGTTGGAGACACCTTTTACATTTCATTATATAAGTTCATTAGACTAATGAACTTATATAATGAAATGTAAAAGGTACTACTTTAAAGTGTAAAGAGTACTTTTTTATTTTCACTCTTGAAATCCCATTAACCACTACAACCACGATTAGCCATCTTGCTACTCAGGAGGGTTAAAGCTTAAAGATGTGTAGGATGATGCTTATAGTAACACTAGGTTACCATAATAACATACAGAAAGCAATTATGAACCTATGTAAACACAAAACCTCACGGTCTCAGTTCTTTTGCAAGTCACAATGTTAGGATTTTGCCCAAAAAACAGATGAAGCAGAAATGACTTCATTCCACTTGGTCTGCTGGTTCAGGCATATGGTGAAAACTGGCAGTCTATTAGGCGTTGCTCATGTTAACTCCTTTTTTTCACATCTATTTATGCCTTGACAAGTAAACTAGGAATATATTTCAGAGGGTAATGTAATTTACGCATAGTTTATGCAACACCTACAAATGAAAGGAGCTGATCAGCATTGGTCGAATTCAACCATTTAGTCTTCTAGAGTATTAAACAAGTACCACTAGAATGAACTACATTTACGTACTATGTAGGAAATTTGGCTGAGGGGCTAGAGCTGCTGACTTTAAAACCTGGGGAACCTGGTTTCGGCACTTGGCTCAATAATGCAGCTAGGCTTGCAGACCAGAGTCGCTGCCTGCAATTATGGAGCTCTCTGGAGTATAGGTTGCATCAACGCATTTCTTTTTTTTTTTTGCAGATTTTATATAGCGCGAACTCGACCCGAAGGTATTGGAGCGCTTTACATGCACACCAGTCACATTACACAAGGACGCAAATCAGTCAACCAAGCGTCTTTTTAGGTCTTGCCTACGCAGCGCGCATGCGCTGCATAGGAGGGCCTTTAGCCGTCGCTCTGCTTATTTTCAATCACTGCACTCGTGCTTTTGGCGGCTTCCACCTTGCAGGAGCGAGCAGCGGCGCGCCACAAGCACGAGTGCAGTGCTTGAAAAGTGAAGGCTGCGCACACACGCACCACTCCCGAAAACAGCTGCTGCTTGTTAGTTAGTGCAGGGCGCGCTGCGCGCACCACTCGCATGTTTTCTTAGTGTGCCGGTGCGGCATGTGACCAGCGCTTGTTTTTTGTCTGTTTTCTATGTCTATTAGTTCAGTCCCAGAATTCGAAAGGCCTTTCTTGTTTCAAAAGGAGGTTCTTTTCCTGCCCTTTAACTTTCCGATTATTCCCTCCTTCCCCCCCCTCGCTTCAGTTTTTTGCCCACTCATTGATAAAACAGACAGATGGCCGTGCCCAGGGCAAGGAGGGCTTGACACTAAAGGATAACACCATGAAAAGATGAAACCCAGGGGCTGCAAGTCAGTGACGGGATTTTCCCAGACTCCCCAGTGCAAGCAATGTTCATTATTTCCGACTTGGACCCTCCCCCTATAACTTTCACTCCTATTCCGACCCCCGCCGATGTTGACGTGCTCTGTTCCTGACAGCCATCCTTGCTGCAGCGAAAGTTCCTTCGGGTGTTTTCATTGCCTCCGCCCCGTCATTAGCAGGGGACGGAGAAGGCATGCTTGGCATTCCAGGCTATGCCTCTGGAAAGGCTTCCTGTCTTTGGAAAGGAAGATGAAAGGGGCAGGCTCTGGATTAGCAACCATTTCGCTGCAACGTGTGGGGTGGAGGGATGAGAGGCCTTCTGCTTATCAACGCCAAATTCAGAGTACTGAATTGAGGCTTAACCAAAGCACACCTTATAAGTTCTATCTTTTAAGTCATAGCTAAGTGGTTGCTTATTTAGAGATCTATCTACCCTCTATAGACAATAGAGCAAAAAATACAACAAACATCAATTCCAAGAATGAAGATCCAAGTAGTCCAAAGTAGATTCAATGTCAATCGTCTTCTGATTTCATCAATTCTTTATTAGTGTTCAAAAATTTCATATAAGATCTCCAGCACGTAATTTGCCAACACGTGTTTCGTCTTGCACTAAGACTTTGTCAAGGCATAAATACTGTTGGTGAGTATCCCAATGTCCGCTTGAGGTGCGCAGGACCACGAGTCTATCCAAAAGCAACGAACCAGGGTCAAGAAATCCTCATAAGATCCAAACATACGATCCAGATATGCAATTATAGACGTGGATATTGTCCTCATAAAATCCCAGTATCGGACAGACAGAACGTCACAATCAGCACACAGTGCCAGCCCCAACAGTTGTATCAGCTGGCCGAAGGTTACTTATAATTGCATAAAGTTGGATAACGGTTGACGACGTGGTCCTACGTATGCGACGAATAATCGGGTATCTCAGACCCGAGGAATCAGTGAAAATCCCCAGGTGCCGATATAGAAAAGCACAATAAAATGCAGGGTCGCTAAATGTTGAACCCAGTAATTAAAGCCTCCCAGATGTCACAACCATGGTACGTTGCGATCCGGATAGTTGAGGAAAGTATCAGCAAAACGCTCCGTCACCTCCAATTGTGAGCCAAATTCACTATTAAGAACTTGCATGCATTAAGGCCTACAAACTGTGTACCCAATGTTTTCGTCACTTCCTTAACAACACTTCTCATGTTCTATCTAGACGGACGACATTTCTGTAATGCTGACGCAATCTAACATAATTTTACGAATTTCGCGTTAGCCGTATTTGAACAGCACACCATACAGCCTAATTACGCCACACCTGTGCCACAATTTTGGCTCCGGACACAAGAACAATGCGATCAGCCAGCATATGAGAAGCTGTTGTTCACACCTCTATGTTTTTTCAATTTAAAATGTGTCCATGCTGCCAAAATTGATATTGGGATGCATCCTGACTCTCAAAATAGATACATGGATGCATTTCATGCAAACTATAGTACTAAATACTGGTTCTGCATTTCATGTAATTTTGTGATTTTTTTGGGTGGATTTCTGTTTAATTACGCAAAAGCAAACTATGCAACATTTGCATACCACTAAACCAGTAAAATCATTCTTTAACACCAACTAGATAGATACAAATTAATTTCTATATCCTGGCTTCGTTCTTTTACATACTTCAAGCACGAGTTACTGTCTTTCTGCTTTTGCGGCATGGAAATTCTTTTATTTTGGAAAACTCAACACATAAAATACTGACATTCTTTTCTGATTCATCACATAGTTCCACCACTTAGGCTACATTTCCTCCACCTTCCCAACTGTCAATTTGTATCTAAGATTTGCGTACGAGTCCTCTCCTAACTTTCATCAATTTTTTACCTTTTTACAAAATATGTCATTTTAATATGTATACAATCAAATCACGTTTTCCATTTTTAGGTCGCGCTGAACCAACACGCATGCGTTGTTCTGCGAGAATATGGTAGGCAAAACAAGCTCTTGAAACCAGAGAGGATTGTCCCCAATGCATGTGAGGTACTCAAGTGCGACGCTTCCCCAGCGAGCGCTTGAGCTCACTTCTCAATCACACCCCATATGGCAGTGGTTCCCAATCTGTGCGCCGCGGCGCCCTGGTGCACCCCCAGACATAGCCAGGGGCGCCGTGACACAATACTTCAATATCCCCGGCTTGTGCAATTACTAGCATTTTTGTAAGCTCGTGATCTAAAATGTTTTGTTAAAGGTAGATTAAACTCCCTCTTGTGCCACTAGATGGCAGTGCGACATGTAAAATAGCACATTAACTTCTCCTGTTTTGTCAGATTAACGCAGTTCACACAAACTATTAGCGATAAGGAAATATAAACACTTGCAGGAAGGGAAGGCTGTTTAAATCATATAAAAAGTAACTGAGCCATTAAGTGAGTTTATTGAAGTTAGCAATCTATGAAATTGATGAGGAAATATCGTATTCTTAGTCATCTCCTCTTCATTAATGACTCATGAGATCATTAGCTTAAAGCTACGTGTGCATTTGGGAACTCTGTTGCTTTGCGAATTATTCCTTCAAATAGTAACCCACACTTTTTTTTAAAAGAAAGTATGACCTGCAACGAGCAGCCCAGGTCATATATAGTGGGTCTTCTTACTAGTCCCACTTTTTCTTCAGTATGAAGATCGCTCAGTAACACAATTCCCAACTATCTGGCTCATACATAGAATTAAATAGACATGGTAAAAGGCACTCCAGTGGTGATTCTAGGAGGGTGTTGCAGTGGTACCTGCCTCTTAAGCTGTACTTCAGGTGAAGCTAAACAGGGAGCAGATCCTGTTAAGTCTCTAGTTTTAGCTTGTTAGCTGTCTTGCTTGGGTTCTGATGTAATTCCTGTTCAGCCTCAGTCTACCTGCTGCTGGCCTGGTCGAAAAGACTGTCTTCAAGCTTGCAGTCACCACAGGCTCACAGGTGACAACTAAAGCTATCAGTAGCTGGTAGCGCTGTTTTGGGATAGCTGTCTTGCTTCATTATGTTTTTAAATGTTGCTTGTGTGATTTGTTTTACCTTCACAAACTCGTACAAAGATTGGGACTTAAGCATTGTACAGATGCCTCTGTACTTCCACTTGTCATGCTCCAGTACTCTACACCTCCATTCTTGAAACCTAGAAGTTGGTAAAAGTGTATGATTAGTGGAGCAGCTTTTGTATATATCAAAAGTGTCTCCTTAACAACTATAATGATTTGTAGGAGAGCACCCAATGCTAGTGCCAAATTTTTAAAAACAAATTAAAAAATATATATATTCTACATGCAAACCACAGTGCTGGGGAGTATTCTTTCTGACTTAACCAAATCAATTTTTTTATTAAACAACGGTTACACTTTTATTTTGTTACATCTATGATTATAATACCTTCATCAGCTTCATGCCGATTATTTTCAGGGAATAAAATGGAAGTACTCCAGAGGCCGGGCTTACATTCCCCCATCCGCCCAAAAAAGTAACATAATGGGGAGCCGCCGTCAACTGCCAATAGGTCACGGGAGATGCTGGTGGAAAAAGTTTGGGAACCACGGCCATATGGTGTTCCCTCCCACTCGCTCACACATCAAAGGCTGCTGCTCCCCCGCCAATGCGCTCCGGCCCCGCCCCCCCACAGCAATGCCAAGAGCTTGTTTTGTTGCTTGACTCGACGTGCCCCGCTCCTCTGCCCCCCCACACCCCCCACCACGCAATGCCGAGAGCTTTTTTTTTTTTACAATCGCGATCGCTTTTCACTTTAGCGATCGCGTTCACTTTCGGCATTGCCAACCTTTTCATGACATTCATATCTCGTATACATGCCCACATTTCCGTCCGTCTGTTTTTGTGCATCTAGTAATGCTGGGATCTGGCTCCCCGTGTGTGGGTGACTGCCTCTTTTCTTCCTCGTGAATGCCAATCTTCACACAACTACACGCGCACCATGCCTGCCTCCCTCTGCAAATAAAGCAATTGTGATCGCTTTCACTTTCGCAATCGTGTTCACTTTCGGCATTGCCAACCCAGTGTGTTGTGCTGGGATGTGAGCCGGTCAGCGTGCACGAGTCTCTCTCTCTCTCCCAAGCTGCGCTTCGTGCAACTTCCGAAACTATCAGGCATCAAGAAGTTAATGAGGTTGAGAAATTGTTTTAAAACTGCTTTTGTGGAGTGCTAGAGTGTCATAGAAACTCACCATCGTTCACACTAACGCTCCTCCATTTAACCCGTTCTGAGAGGCCATTCGTGAATGCGACCGGGAAACTAAGCGAACAGTGGCGGCCGCGTAGCTCACCCAACTCCACTTAAACATCTCTGCTTTTATTTTCACAACAAGGGTGCTGCGCTTTACGTTGCACCAATGTGCCTGCTTTTGTACTCTCTGCTCCTCATTGCTGTTAGTGTGCATTTTTTTCTACCTACAGTACAGACGCTGCATGTAGTCACAGCCGACTGAAACCTAAACAAACCCTGGCGGCCATGGCTCGGCCAACTCTTGTCAAGAAATCAACATCTATGCTTTGTGGGGGGTGGAGCAACATGCTGTCTTCCAGCCTGCTTTGATTTTCATCCATAGATGCAAGGAGATTCACCTTATGCCATAGTGAAGTGTTAACCGATGGCTAACACTCGGAGCCTCAGCATGCATCCAGGTGTGCTCCGGGCTACTTTTTGGATGTTTTTGCAGTGGAATTTGCCAACCTAGGCCTCTGCAGGCTGTAGCAGCAATGCCTCGTCAGTCGTCTGGCCTGCCTCTCTATCTACCTGCCACGGATCGGGCCCATGCCACCCCCGTAGCACAGTATTCAACCCACCGGCCCACTGCCTCCGACCCCCAGCAGGATGCTTGTTACACTACTGCTTTGAGGGCATATTGCCACTGGTCACCACATTAAACAGCTTCAGATAATGCTCTGTACCTCAAAGTAAGGCAATTCCCAGTGAGTCAGGAGTATGGGAGTAGCTGCAGAAGTTGTTAATCTTATCTGAATGCAAAATATAACATTGTTGAAGCCACAACTTTTGTATGCATATGGTCTTGCTACAGAACAAAGCTAGCCAAAAGGAATCTTTCTAAGATTTATTTTGTACAGTGCACCCATCTCACAGTAGAGTTTAAAAAATAATCTTTCCAGAGTAGGAGAATATTGATGTTATAATTGGGACCAGATTTATGGAAGTATTGTTTTTGGTTTGCTTAAGTTTTATAATGCGGACTTGACACACAATCTTTTCAGGATTTATAAACCAGAGCAAATTGGTATTTGTTACAACACTCATCCACATGGGAAAAGTTTTCAGGTTTTTCTAGGCATAGTATTTTTTGTACTGCAAGGGGGCCCTTCCAGTAAAAAACCTAAGCTAGACTCTCGCAGACACCTTTGCACCATAGTGCAAACGCATGTGCATGGTGCTCGACTGCCTAATGGTGCAGTGGTGCAAGGGAGAGGGGTAGACATGGCACTTTCCTGCTCTCTCCCTGTGATGCAACGCAGCAAATTTGGGTGTTGTGCTGCGTTAAGTGACACTTTTGTAAATCTAGGCCTTACTTTAGAACTCATGGCATTGCAAATAATTCATGGTATTGTATAAAGATGGCATATTGTATCCAAGAGGCCTGTTTTTGACAGGAAGGTTCATTGAGGAGGTGATCCTCTAAATATTTCCCTACCACCAAATCCATATTCCTAAACTAATATAGTGGGACCCTGCAAGGGAATACTGGCAGTCGGCTAAGGTGCTTGTAACATGGAATTTTTAAGGTGTAATCGAGCCAGTAATGATTTATTATTGATCCACAGCCACTCTAAGTTATTCATTAAATCACCTGGGAGCTATCTTCACTTGGCCTGCCGTTGGTATAAAAACCTGCATGAGTATTTCATAGCCATCTTAAAGCCCTTATGTAGTCATTGTCTAGTAATCCACGCTCATTCTGTAGTTGTCCTACTATAATCCTAAATAATCTATGCTCATTTTTGAGTTATTATTAAATCATCCTGGAGTAATCCACACTCATCCTGAAATTATCATGGGGTCATTCCAGAGTAATCCACTTCCATCCTAAAGCGGTAATAGGATCATCCAGGAATAATCCACAATCATCCTTAAATTGTCTGGAGCCCATCCTGGAGTAATCCACACTCATCCTAAAGTTGTCAATTAGTATTCGTGGAGTTGTAAAAGGTAATCACTCCCTGCCAGTGGAAGTCATCAGAACACCATCCTAGAATAGTTTTTGTGATTACAGTAAGAGTCATCCCATTTACATTTTTTCCCCTGTGGGCATACTTCAGGATGGTTTGGGATGACGTCCCCAGATAATTGCAGGAGAAGTCATCCAATGACTTCAGAATCACTCCAGGATGATCTTCCTTTTTGACCAGGGCATGACTGGCCATGGGCTCATCGCACCCGAATCAGTGTGTGTTTCTTTCGTCCTGTGTCTCAGGCCTATAACGTGCCTTTGATGAAGCTCCTGCTTCTCTCTCTTCTGACGTTCGTGCAAGTGATTTACGCGTTTCAGAAGTGCAGAAGCCTACACGTCTTAGTCTTCCTGCTGTGTTGTTGATCGTCCTTTGCTGGAAGAAATGCAGTATTCACTTAAATGTCGTTTCTTCACAATATGCAAACATTTGGTGTTTGTGTGCGTGCTCATAAATGTATTCATGGCGGCTGTGAGTGAAGGATCACCAGTCCTTGAAACCAGTTAGTACAATCTGTGATTGGCAACGGTGACTTCCCCATGTTATCCTGTGAGTTCATGGGGCTGTTGTAGAGGAATCTCCTGACTTGTCTTCACCAGACATTGAGGGGGGGAGCTAAGTATTTTAGAGGTTTCACCTTCTGAATGCATGTCCACCAGCTCTGTTTGTGTTCTCTCTCTCTCCCACTCTCACTCTCACTCTCTCTCTCTCACTCTCTCACTCTCTCACACTCCCACTCTCACTCTCTCACACACACATATATATATATATATATCATTCCAAGCACCACTTGTGTCTCCTGGCTAGCGTTCACATGGCTTACCTTGTTTTTATAGCAGTTCCTTCCTCTAGCGTGAGCAATAATTCTTAAATATTGCATCCTCCTAATCAACAGATACACAGGTATTTAGGGGCTATAAAGGAGAGAATAGGGACTAAGTGGGCATTCGCATCGGGATTGTTCGCAAAGTCAGCACAAAAGGCTTCTTTGCAAACCTCTGCAAATTAGAGAAAAACACAGTACTTGACAAACTCTCACTGTCTAACATTTTTAAGGCGATGTCCTAATAAACCCCGGATTTTTAATTTATTTCAAATCCAACATCCTTTGGAGTGCATGTTTCTTCTTACTCTCTCCCCTGTGCTACTCACAGTTCAGATCTACCCCCCCTACCCTCTACATGTGGCATCCCGACTCCCCAAAGTTTATTTTTTCCTGTGCCCCTCCTATGTGTTATTTATTTATTTATTTTACACACAGCTAAGTCAGGTCCTACCTTGCTGCTCTCCAAGATGGGTATCTAACCATCTTAAAATGGTAAAGTAAATCATAGGGGACACCATGTCCTGGTGCATTTGCACATATATATATACTGAAAAATAAACCCCTATGTGTCTGTCACCACACTGGTGCCAGAAACTTTCCTAAAGTTTGCAGGTTCCACATTCTATGTATTTGCTTTTAAATGTGTATTTTTATTAAATAATAGGTAGTCCCCGTCACCAGCTACACATTGCACCTTGCATTTTAAGATTATTTTTTTGTATTTTTATTCATTCATTCACACCCTTTACGTTAATATAGCCATAGCTTTACTGTATATTTGCTATAAAAGCTCAAAGTATGATATAGTGTGCACTTTTTCCTTTAAATAATCACTCCACTGCAACAAAAACAAAATTGCCATTTACAATGCCAATAGCTCCAACTCCAACAAATGCGAGACCTATTGCATTGATTGCAAATGCTTGTTTCTTCTTCCTTCCTTCATTATTATGCCTTCCTGTTTGTTGTGCTTCCTAAATATAATCCCGCGCTTTGTCAGATTATTTGAAACTCTTGAGTGTATCTATTATTTTTCTCTCCATGATATACACCCATCTTCCTGTACCGCACTTAATTTCACTAGCCACCTTCGCTTTTCCAGTTAAGTTCCATTTCCTCTGTCTAGTATATCAATGTGGACACTCTTTGATTCTATTACAGGACCGGAGGCTTCAGATTATGCTTCTCTTTCTTTTACTGTAAACTCACAGCAGCCAATAAACGTACAGTTTCATAAAAATAAACCACATTAACCATGATGCTCGGCCTAAGCCATGCCTCCTTAGCCCTACAAGAGCCCTGGTAACAGTCCCAGCTTCCTCTTTCTTTGCTGCTCACAGCAAGAGATAAGTGCCTGCTCCCTTCTCTCTGTGTGTTTTGCATGTTAGAGATGTAGACTACTGAATTGCAATATTTGGTATTGCGGATGACAGCGCGCGCTGCGTGTGCTTTGTGATACTTTTGTTCATGTGTTATTTTGGTAAATTGTTTATTTAGGTTGCGAGCATCCTCGCGCTTTATTCAGGCTCGTTGCCGCTCGCTAGCAGCGGCCGTGTTAGGAGCGCTCTACGCTTGTGATCGGAGCTCCGCTCCAACTCTCTCCGCATCGCGCCTCGGCGCTTCCAGTACCGTGCCGCGCTGCGGCTTACCTAATATCTTCAGCCGCGCCTCGGCCGGCCTGGAGCTGCGCGTGTGCTTCCCTCATCGCCCCAGCGCTTTCTGGAGCCGCACACCACCCGGCATTACGCGAGTAGCGTGACGCGCGCCCGTTGGGCTACTTTTAGTAGGATTTGGGCGCGGGTTGGGCTACTCGCGTTTTCTTGCCGATTTTGCCCGCCTTTACACCGCGATTGCTCGTCTAAGCTGGTGGAGTGTTACACCTGACTGGTTGTCCTAATAGTCTGCCTTTTAAAGAGTGAGCACACACTCTGTATATACGTTTATTGGCTCCTACGCCCCTTGGGCTGCAATAACTTGAATACAGCACTGCTGAGGGGTTCTGGTACTGAGAAACTACTTGTGTCTGTGTGCAGTGGGGCTGACCCCCCCACCCCCTTACTCCCCTTGTGCCTTACTTTTGTGACTTTGGGAATCTACTTGCCCCACTGTGTGTGGATTATGGAGGAGTGGGCGCATTTTGATGAGGAGGCAGGGGAAGAAGTTTATGAAGAGCAGCCTGCTGCTGCTGTGGAAGACAGGATTGTGGAGGCTCTGGATGCTTCGGTCCAGGCCTCAGTCAATAAGGCAGTAGAGAGCACAGTGCCTTCAACTGTGCAACAAGCATTGGCGGCTGCGCTCAAACCAATCACCAAGCAGCTGGAGAATTTCGCGAAACGCCATGGATTTACTAAAGATAAGTCCGTTAAAAAGGCTCCACCAGCCACTACTGCAGGCAACGCTGCAGGCAACACTGCAGGCAACACTAATCAATGGCCACACACTGACGTGTTAGGTTCCCTTCCGGCACCTTCAGGGCAGGATCATGGCTACTCTACTGGTGGCAAGGCTAAGAGCAAACAAAACTATGTGGACACTGATACTACTACCACCACAGGTACCGACACTACAGATACGGACGAGGAACAACCACCGAAGAAGGCAAAGAAATGCGCCTCTTCTGCCTCAGTCCCTCCCTCTAATACCCCCTTTACATTCAACCCTAGCGAGATCGTTCACCCTAGATCTTCGGATTGGGTCCTGGCCACAGCGGTGGCGGAGTACTTACAGGAAAACATTAGAAAGGGCTTTGATAAAGAGGTCCGTAACCGCCTGAGATCTGAATGCCCTCGACCCGAGCTCGCCCATAAAGTGGCGGAGACTCCCGAGATAGACGTTAGCCTGTTAACCTTTTTGAAAAAATTTGCAATGGATCCTAAAAAAGGGATCGAACGCGCCTGGCGCTGTTGCCAAGATAAGATGCTGGACGTGGTAGGTCCATTGGCAAAGATCCTCGAGATGGCGCTACAGGCCAAGGAATCCAACGTGCCAGTTGACCCAGATATCCTAGCTGGTTGGACCCAGCGTGCCATCTGTTTGTTAGGCAATGCTAATTGCGCACTGTCTACGGAACGGCGCAAGTCACTATTAATGAGAATGGATTCTAATTTAACGGAGTTGGCAGCGGCGGAACCAGGACCCTTGGCTGAGGGCAACCTGTTTGGGGATCGTTTCGTGAAGGATGTCTCCAAATACGTGGGGACCTTCACTTCGCTAGATAAGGCTCAGACCGGAATCAAGTGTGTGTTTCACCAACAAATTTTTAACAGGGCCGGACGAGGTCGGGGACGCTCGCCAGGCCGCTTCGCCAACCAAGGTCCCCCCAGAGGTGATTTCGGTAGATGTCGAGGTGACTGGGATTCCACCAGAGGTGGTACGTTCTACCCCAAACGAGGCCGATTCAACAAAGGCAGATTCCAAGGAGGTGGCAACAGAGCAGGTTTCCACTCCCAGAATTCAACAGGTGAGTGCAATCAATTGTTTTCCTATTCCATTGGGGGGGTCGCACAAGACATTTCTTTCACAATTGGAGTCTTCTGACCCAGGATTCGTGGGTCTTGCAGACTGTTCAGGGGTTTCAACTGGAATTCTACGAGACTCCCAGACAAAGGACCAGTCCGAGAATTCTCAATTTTTCCCAACAAGAGAGGTCTTTTATAGACCGCGAGATAGAAGAATTGCTTCACAAACACGCTATAACGGTGTGCGATTACAATTCACACGGGTTTTGCAGCAATATCTTTCTAGTTCAGAAAAAGGGAGGAGGTCACAGACTTGTGTTAAATTTGAGGGACTTCAATTACTTCCTGGTATACAACCATTTCAAGATGGAGGGCTTCCATCTGTTGGCAGATCTACTGCGGCAAGGCGACTGGATGGTCCGTTTGGATCTGAAAGACGCCTATCTGTCTATTCCCATCTATCCACCTCATCGCCGATTCCTCCAATTTCAGTGGAACGGACGATGGTTCGAATACTCGGCCCTTCGTTTCGGGCTTTCCTCTGCTCCCTGGTGCTTCACCAAGGTGATGAAGCCGGTGGTGGCTCACCTTCGAGAACAGGGTATACGATTGATAATATACCTGGACGACATGCTGATCATGGCTCGGAGCCCGGATCTGGTGTCGCAACACCTGCAAACGACCATTACATTACTTCAGAATCTGGGGTTCGTTATCAACCAGGCCAAATCGGCTCTGATTCCGTCGCAATCAACGGATTTCCTAGGTTTGTGATCAGTTCACAAGCTGCGCAGTTGAGTCTTCCGAAGTCGAAACTAAAAGACATACGGAAGGAGATTCTATCTCTTCTCAGCAAACAGGTAGTTTCGCTCAGGACGGTCGCCAGAGTAGTGGGTTTGTTGGCGTCGTCCGTTCAAGCGATATTTCCAGGGCCCCTTCACTACCGGGCGCTACAGAGACTGAAAATCCAGCACCTTCAAAGAGGGCTGGCTTACTCAGACCTGGTCCCCCTATCACAGGAAGTGAGAGACGAGATGCAATGGTGGTTGAACCACGTGGAGGCGTGGACCGGCAGGGCCATTTTCGGTTCACTGCCCGAAGTGGTTATAGAATCCGACGCCAGCCGTTGGGGCTGGGAGGCGCGCTGTGGCGCAGTTTCAACAGGAGGAAGATGGTCTCCTCAAGAATTGGAGCTACACATAAATTGCTTGGAGCTCCTAGCAGGATCCTTCGCGATCAAGACCCTCTCCCCGCAGCAAACATCGTGTTGCATTCTTCTCAGAATGGACAATGTCTCTGCGGTACGATACATAAGCAAACTGGGGGGGACGAGATCGTCCATGTTGGGACAGATTGCCAAAGATTTTTGGCATTATTGCCTCAACCGTCAGATCACTGTTATAGCTGAATACATACCGGGACAGTCCAATGTGGTAGCGGACTGGAACTCGAGACACCTGCGGGATTACAGCGATTGGCAGCTGCATCCCACAATGTTTCAATGGCTGCAGGATCTTTGGGGTCCTTGTCAGATCGATCTGTTTGCATCCAGGCTGAACAGCCATCTGCCCAAATTTTCAGCTGGAGGCCGGACCCAGCGGCGGCAGCGACGGATGCTTTTCTGCAGGACTGGTCGGGAGTAGTGAACTACGCGTTCCCTCCCTTTCTCCTCATTCCACGAGTGGCATCGTACATTCTCAAGCAGAGAGCGGAGGTGGTCCTGGTGACGCCTCTGTGGAGGTCGCAACCTTGGTTCCCGACGCTGTTGGGGATGTGCTGCGACCTTCCCAGGATGTTGCCCTGGTCGGAATCCCTTCTTCTGGGACCTCTACGGGAACAACATCCATTGATCTTGTCTCAGCGCCTAACGTTGATGGCATGGAGGCTTTCAGGCAACAGTGGAATTTGCCTGGAGTTTCAGGAACGGCTAATGACTTCATCAAACAGGCTTGGGCCCTTCCACGAGAAAAAGGTATTCTTCTGCCTGGAAGGGATGGTTATGTTGGTGCGTGGAACGGGACTTGGATCCCGTGGGGGCAGGCCTTTCACATGTCGTGAATTTTTTGGCGGAAAAGGCAGCTAGCGGTTTAGCCTATCGATCGGTGAATAACTTCCGATCGGCTATTTCCGCGGGGCACGCCCACATTGATGGGAAGCCAGTGGGAGTGCACCCTTTGGTGTGCAAACTCCTCAAAGGAATACGTGTAGCGAACCCTCCCAAGCCCAAATATTAGGGCTGTGGGATGTTTATTTAGTGATCAAACTTCTGGATAGTTGGCCCTCTAATGACTTGTTTTTTAGGAAGCAGTTATCAGCTAAACTGGCTATGCTACTATGTTTGTCAGCATGCAGGAGATCTTCGGATGTACGTGCACTGGATATTACAGGTAGAGTATTTATTCCGGAGGGAGTTTCCTTTACTATTACAGGTCGCACAAAAACTATGTCTAGACAGATTGAATATAATGCCTTTCATAGTAATGCCAAACTTTGTGTTGTCCAATGCTTGAAAGCCTACGAGGAGTGTACTCGTTCTTTGAGACCGACTGGGGTTACCCAGCTTTTGATCGCTGTGCAAAAGCCGTTTAACCCTGTGTCCTCGGCCACTATTGCTAGATGGCTTAAGTTTATCATGAAAGAGGCTGGTGTTGATGTTCAACTGTTTGGGGCGCACTCAGTGAGGGGTGCTATGGCTTCAAAGCCATATTTGGTTGGAGCTAATATTCATGATATTATGCATTGTGCTGATTGGTCATCTGAGTCGACATTTAAACAGTTCTACTATAAGCCGGTAGGAGACATTACATCTGTTGTTTTTGATTCAGCGTTAAACTAGCATAATCTGAAGCCTCCGGTCCTGTAATAGAATCAAAAATTAGCTAGCATTCGCGCCAAGAATTTTCAAATCTATTAAGGACACGGGGGCGAGGATTATCCTATGTCATGATATGATCAAGCTTACCCACCCGTTCTCATATCTTTGACACTGGTTTTATACAGAAGTTACGGGTTGTTTATATTTCTTTCTAGGTAATGACAAGAAAAAGGATTGAAGACTCTTCTGCTGAAGACTGAAGTTGGAACGATGTTCCCTGTTATCCCATGTTGGAGATTATTCTGAAGTTGGAAAGAGTTTTCCGTGTTATTCCATGTTGGAGAAGATATATAAGACTTTTGGATATCGGACTTATTCTGCATGTTCGTGCAAAGAAAGAGGAAGCTGGGACTGTTACCAGGGCTCTTGTAGGGCTAAGGAGGCGTGGCTTAGGCCGAGCATCATGGTTAATGTGGTTTATTTTTATGAAACTGTACGTTTATTGGCTGCTGTGAGTTTACAGTAAAAGAAAGAGAAGCATAATCCTCGCCTCCGTGTCCTCAATAGAATTGAAAATTCTTGGCGCGAATGCTAGCTAATTTTTGACTCTACTGCATGTAAGTCATTTAGCTTCGTTACACACTACCTTGCATACTCTTAATTCTACTGCTTTGCATCTTCTATCTTTTCCTCTGCCCACTAGTTCCTCCTATAGTTTTCATTTGTTAGTTCTTTTAGCACTGAAACTGTGGAATAAGTTTCCACCTCACACCCGGTTTGCATCAACTCCTCGATCTCAGCTCACCCACCTTAAGTATGTCTTACACCTACTCATCCGCCCTCCTCTCTAGTTCTTCGTCCCCAGCCTTGATGCGGCCGTTAAACTTTTTGTGCATTTTCAAAGCTCTGACTCTGAATAGATTGCTTACTCACAATTTTACAACTGAGAGATGAGTGCAGCACAACTGAGTCCCTGTAATATGACAAGGCAACATTGAACAGACATTGGCATAACCAACAGGTATCGCTTTTGGGACCTTATAAGTATTTAGTTATGCAGCACAATATCCTTGGTGCACCAATATCAACCGTTGCATGGCTAAACACTTATAAGGTCCCAAAGGCGAGACCTATTGGCTATGCCAATGCTTGTTGTTTGATAGAGGCTTGCATACTTAACAGACCGAACATCGGGAACTGTCTTCTTCAGTAGACACCGAAAACAGACTACAAATAAGAGCCGAAACAGTTGACGGACTTTCTTGTCTGACAGCTCCTAGAGGCCTGTTTTGTTGTAGGTGGACGCAACGTATTTCCCTTTTCGGCATCCTACAGTCCATGTCGGTGAACTTGTTGCCGTAATACATCAATATTGCGCTGTTATCCGAGTCTGTTTAGGTTCGTGAGCATTCCTCCCTGAAGAAAAACGTGAATGATGACTACTGATTATAAAGAATGTTAAATAAATGCTTTAAAAAATGTAAAAAAAAATGGTTTAAAAATGATGCGGAAATAGTGCTTTGTCTTTTATTTATTACGTTTTGAACGTTTCAGCGTGTTTTGGACTTCTCTCGGTAGGACTTGGAGCGCGCCGCAGACTTTCTCTTTAACGGAGATGGTGCTTGTTTTGTGATTCGGAGCCGGTGCCACTGGTTGTGCTGCAGGCTGCAGCCTGTCAAGCGCACAGATGGTCCCAGGCCTGCGAGCCATCGTCGCGACCCTGCGCTTCCCCGCCTCCTTCCTAGGTAAGAGGAACCGTGAAGGGACATGACGGGTCCTTCCCGGGGCTGTGCCGCTGCCGCCTGCGCGCTAGCTGCTGCACTTCTGTTTCTCTACTGGCCGTGGGATGGACAAGGTACAGAAAGCTGCGACTTGAAAGGACGCTCAGACCGCACACCTTCTCATAGGTAGCAGGGTTGAGACGGTCCCTACATTTCTTTCTAGCAGGCTGTACTATAGTCACCCATGAAGCAGTGTGCTTTCTGTTTCTATTATTTTTTTTAAGTGGACAAATACAGATTATATGGCTTATTAGGAGTTACAGCATACGGAGGTTATTACAGGATGACATCTAAATAACTCCGTACCCCGACATTTGTTTGTGGTACAAAACTATTATTTTAACATCTTTTTTTGTTATATTTTCTTTGTAAAACTAGACAGACGTCAAAAAGAACTACAGATAAATACTGATAAGATGGCACAAAAATACATTTGAATACATAGAGACAGAAATGTTAAAAAAATTAAATCGGGAGCCTTCATCATAACTTTATCCATTGTCAACAGTTTGTTTGACCTGAAATGGTAAAGTTATCACAGTACTGTAAACTTTCCTTGGTGTGTATCAGGGCAGCAGAAATCGATGCACATTATCAATACAAAGAAATATGACAGGTATACGTTGTGCAATCCAACCTTCTCCATAAGTAGTTTTCAGGTATTATTCATACAGCCACAGATGTTAGTTCTGCTCTCAAAAGTATTACAGTAACCGCTCAGGGTGCACATTCTTCATGTGGATACAGTTGTGAATGTGGAATCGTCTTTCAATCCGCTTGTCTTATCATTATGGACCAGCCTGAGATAAATTAAATTAAATATTGATCTACCAAAATGTGTATGTTGAATGTGTAAGTGTGGTGGGAGTAATCCATCGTGAGTAGATGTCTGTAACGCTACAAGTTAACCAAGCTTATGTCTTAGTGCCACGTTTTGCTACCTGTCGCTAGATCTGCTGCCCCCCCCCCCCACCTGCTGTTCCGATTTGTCCTGTGTAGGGTGCATCACACAGTTGAGGTCCCTGCCAATTATAACTGGGTTGTCTGAAATCTGAACTGTCTCGTGGACCGTTGGGATGGGGAACTACTCTTGCCCCATGTTTGGGTATAAATTGTTGCTATAGTCATAGGCTGGCCCGCCCATTCTCCCACCACGATCAGGTTGCCTGCCACTTTTGTGTATTTTGACCATCTTTTCCCCAAATTTGTGTTTGTAATGCAATAGTATGGCACCTCTGGCTTTCTTGGTAGGCGCAGCTGCATGATATTATGTAGGGAAGCACTTAGAGAGTAGTTGGTCCTGGTCTTAGCTGATGAGTCTTTTGTAAGAGACATGTATCTGCTCCCAGTCTCATAAGCTCCCCATGGATGCTCAGACGATGTATGTCACTATATTCAATTGTGTGCTTCTACACATCGCATGTGCAAAGGTGTGGGGAAGTGCTGCACAGGGTATTCAACACGAGAAACTTAGGCAACATCACTTATTAATAGTGCATCTAAGCCAATATTAACTATTTGCACATCTTTCAGTGGGAGGAAATGGCTTGTAGGCGATCCCTGTAGTACGCCGCTACTCTCGCCCTGCCCTGATGACACCACTTCAAACGAGCAAGAGGTATGGTAGCCATGAAGCAGTACTGAAGTATGCTCAGACCTCGGGTTTGTTGATTCACTAGCCGTGAACAGAGACAGCACAAGTCCAGACTGAGAAAACATCGGTCCACGGAGCCAAATCAGGGTTAAAAGAGTCACAGGTACAACTGGCCTGACTTGATAAAAAATGTAGTGGTAAATTAACCACACATAGTAGTCGCCACAATGCGCCACTACGAATCCACCGGTCCTGAAGAAAACCTCTAGATGCAACACAAGGCTAAAACATGTCGACCAGCACCAGTGCAGTAGATTGGTAACTTTGTCTACGCATGCACCTTTGTTTTTACTTTCTCACACCACCTAATTCATTAAAGTATCTCCCAAGGTTGTGTAGGTAATTTTATACTCACTTCACGAAGACACCTTCCCTCTTTTCACTCTTTATTTCTTGACCCTGCTGTAACACCACTTGGTCTTCCTCCAGGTGGAGGTCAGCAAATTCTCAGAATAAACGCTAAGAAGATGCTGTCATGTTACACAAAGGCGGAGAACCAAGATATACCGCCCCTATCTTGTGTACACGAATGAGAGTTTTTTACAGAAGGAAAAATACAACCCTGGTACGCAGGACAAGTGGTCCGTTCTCCCCCCTCTTGATTATTTGTATCTTCGTCTGGAAGCCAAATGGACCATTGCTTCTCCTTCCTTCCTTCTTTATTATACTACCCTAATTTGATTAAGAAACACGTCCTCTCTGATTACTCACAGGACTTAACTGTGCATGCGCAACACGTGACTGGTCAAGTTCTGGCCAACTCTAAATATCCTCGCATGTTATTAATAAAGTTGGCTGACTTTTGGGTCAAAGAGAAGGTTCTAAGAAAGGCAATTCAGGAGAAAGCAATTGATGTGAACAATGAGCATTCAATCCAAATGTTCTTGGACATGACTGGAATCTGCCTGAAGGAGGAAGGACATTTAAGGCTCTGCTCCTAGCAACCTTGCACCCCTGCCTCCCGAAATGCTATCAATCACACGGCTAAGATGAAAGTTCTGCATAAAGGCCAATTCAGTCTGTTTTCCACTCTTGACGAAACACAAAAGCTTCTGAGGGAGATGTCAGAGAGTGCATCGACTTGGCAGACTGTATCTTAAAACCTAAATCCCAACACTCCTTTTTGTTTTCCTCAGGAGTGGGGGTGTGGGTGGTGGTGGTTCAAGGAAACCTAGCACAATACCATGGTGCCAGATGAGCGAAGGTTGGGTCTCACAGGTCACAGAAGAGGGGGGCATAGAGGTGATGGGGTTAAGGAGGTTGCACTAGGAATATGGCCATTTTATGGCTCAGGTTTATACTTTGTGACAGGAAGTGGTTAAATCTCTTTATACTGCACGGTGAGAGTGGCTGGATTTTTTAGGGTTCTAACTTGTAATTTAAATGGACTAGGCAATAGACAAAAGTATATGGCTGCAGTTAGTTGGATAAAATTATGTAACTCAAGCTTTATCTCTTGGCAAGAAACCCACTTGAAATCAAATACTCCTAAACTGTTCATTGTGTTGTGGTTTTCCCATGCTTTTTTTTCATCAGTGGGGTTCATGTAGTGGGGTAGTTCTTTACTAATCCAGCTCCTTTAATTGGGGGAATGAAGCGTATTAGGAAGAATACCCAGGTACAATGGTTGTGGGTGGTTACATGTTTAGATTCCCAGTGTATTAATTCTGTTAACTATTACTGGCCAATAGAGGATGAGATGCGCCCTCTCAAACTAATGTATTCAGCTTTGATGGTTGCAAGGGGGCTAATCATCTGGGGGGAGGGCAATTTTTATCTGCTGCAGAACCCCCCAGCTTGATGCCACATGTAGCGATAAGAAACAACTAAAATATAAATCTGCCCCTATGGTGGTGCAACTTAAGGAAGATTATGGCTTATTAGCTCCATGGCGTACTGCAAATCCTGACAGTAGACTTTTTACTTGTTATTCTAAAAGATTTAACTCCTCAGCTCGGATTGATTATTTTTTTCTTTTCTTAATTTTCCACAGTTTAATAGATTTGTCTCACTAATTATTGGAAATTGCTTCTCGGGGCATTCTGTGGTTCCCCTTCAATTGAAAACTAGGTAAGTTAATATTAGAAGGACTAGATGGTGTTTTGATAGATCCCTATTAGTACGCAATAATTGGAAAATCATTGTGCGTATTTTTATTGAGGAAGTTTTTAGACTGAATGCGAATTTGGTATCATTAGCAAGTAATTGGGAAGCTTTTAAGGCTTGCTTACGTGGCCAGGTCATTGCATTTAAAGCAACCTCTATCAAGATTTGTTGTCCCTTGATTAAGGGAATGTGGACCAATCTAGAGCATGAGATTAAGGACTGTTTCCATGTATCTTCTCCCTTGCCTAGTAAATCTTTAAAACTGGCTAAAAGTAATTTTCGGTCTCCCCCTCCATCTTGTTCAAGTTGTGGACTAGTGGAAGCAATACATGCTTTTTATGATTGCCCTCAACTCTGTTCCTTCTGGTCTATGGTTGAGAAGGCCCTGGAGGGTATTTTTAAGGTACAAGGGAACTTGAACTTGAATTTAGTCAGAGTTGTCTTTGGGATGGACACTGATCTTTTTAGTTTATTAAGGGGGGCACAAGTGGCGTTATTTTTTAGTCTTATTATAATTGCGCGCAGGGAGATATGAAAACTATGGAAGGATGCTAGCCCACCTTTATATGAAAACTGGCTACGGGCGGCTTTGAGCACTGCACGGTTAGAATCTGGTTTGGCACAAAATGTAAATAGCACGGTGTGGGATCCCTTGTTGGAATGGGGAACAGAAATAAGGCTGGTCTAAGGCCCTGCTAGTCCTATGATTACACCAGGCCTCGGAATAAAGGGGCAGGGCGGGTCAGCCCAGGCTAATGCAAGAACGTCAGCCCTGGGCGCCCACGACGGAATGGGTTGAGAAAGTTTATTTGCACAGCTTTTGGTGGAATGAGGACAAAAAAAGAATAAGGAATTTTCGGAATTTCTTCTTGAATGAAGAAATAGTGAATGAAAAGGCTGCTTCCAGCAAGCTTACAAGGAAAGTAAACATGTGTGTCGCATCTTAGCTTGGTCAGTAAAATCTAGGGCCAGTGCCAATCGGACATCAGATATGGTAGATTCCGACACCAATAGCATCACTGCTAGTAAAGAAGATATCCAGAAAAAAATCTTTAAGCATTATTCCTCTCTTTATTAGGCACCATCTGAGGTAGCAGAAGATGCTATTGCAAATATTCCCAATATAATTCCATTTCCCCAGCTACCTAATGAGCATCAGGAATCTTTACTAAATCCAGTTTCAGAAACAGAATTTAGGATGGCTTTGGCCAATGCTAAGGCAGCAGGACTGGACAGCATTCCCATTGAGTTTTATAAATAATTATATTGTGTTTTCTCCAAGATACATTGATAAAACTTTTTAATGAGATAATTGCAGGTGGGCCTATCTCTCCTACATGTTCTCAATCCACTGTATTAAACTTTTTGAAATAAGATAAATTGTCGTCTCTCAATTCTAATCCGAATAAGCCTATTAATTTGTCAAATGCGGACTATAAACCTTTAATGAAGATCTTAACCAACCGCCTACTTCCTGTTGTCCAGAAATTAATTAATGGGGCTAAAAATGTCTTTATTCCTAATAGGTCTGTGGTAGTTGTCACTGCCTATTTGATTCAGGCCATATACTATTTCTCGGTCAAGAATACCAAAGCTGCCTGATGATATATCACTGGATATATCGCTCCCCTATGGATCCGGCCTATCTGCTGGACAGATATCAGATGAGAAGAGAGGGGTATTTGGGGGCGCTGTATTCGAAGGCCCGGGAAAGGAAAGTACTTCGGCCCTACAGCACACACCGTTGCAATGTAGCACCAGGCGAACTGCCGTCTCGGTTGGTCAAATGTACTGACCAAAGCCACACCACTGTGGTCTACCCAGCGCCTTGGACTACTATGTTATCAACCTGGGTTTGATAAGTGGGACACTATAGGAATCTCCGTCATCGGAGACTGGGTGAGAAAAGGCACAATCTTTAAATTTGAGGACTTACGTAAGCAATACAAACTGGCCCCGGGGAGGTATTTCGGTACCTACAGAGTAGTCATGGCCTTACCACAGCCTTTCCTGACCTGAGCGACATATCAGAGTCGTCCCCCTTGGAGGATCTGCAGCTAGATGGGCCCCTGCTCAATAAGGTCACGTCAGTCACCTATAAAAAACTGTGTAATAACTTACCAGACATGTTTCATAAACTGTGTGGGAAATGGCAGGTAGATCTCAGGCTCATTGGACTGACAGGCAGCACTGATGTCCCCAAGGGAGGCAGCCATCACAATCCATTTCCGACTAATCCAACTTAAGATCCTACATAAATCATATCTCACCAGGGTGACATTGGCAAAGATAGGCTCGAGATCTGATGTGCTCTGATTGCGTGGTTGCTGTCAAGCTGCAACATTTTACCACACAATTTGGGACTGCCCAGAGGTACAACCCATATGGGAGGGGGCAACGAGACCTATCCAGGATGCGCTGGGAAAGGGACTCACCCTCACACCACGGCTGGGCCTTCTCAATATATGGGAACAGACTGACCTCACAGAGGTGGAACAGCAGTTGACCACACTGGGCTACACCTTAGTTAAACAAAAGATTGCAAAAAAATGGGGCGTGGCGGATAGGCTTTCCCATAGAGTATGGGTAAAAGAGGTCGACAAATGCACGATAGCTGAGAAGGAGGTGTTCAAATCGAGAGGACGTCCGAAGAAGTGGGACAGAAAATGGGGCAAATGGAATGTATATAGAGGCACTATATGTGTTCCCCCATTGGTAGAAATGGAATTTCAGCGCACTGAGGGGCGACCTTTGGAGATACCGTGATTACACCTGATTTATCCTTTTATGGTTCAATGTACTGTCTTATCTGCCAACACTTTTACTCAAGTACTGTATGTGACTTTTTATACTTTGAAACTAATAAAAATATGTTAAAAAAGAAAACAACAAATCTGCCGTAATTACGGTCGACCTAATTAGTTGGCTGGCTCTATTTGAGACTTTTAGGAGGTTTGGTTTTCCTGTAAAATGTATAACTCTTAAGAATCTCAGTGCAGGAGCAGTAGCTACGATTAGTCTCAAGTAATGTAGGGCAAGTTTATATTTTCACGTGAAACACGTCAAGGGTGTCCTCGTTCACCAGTTTTATTTACTTTTCTTATTGAACCTTTGGCTATTCTTTCACGAAATAATGATTCTATTTTACCTCCAGTTTCTGGTATGTCCAAACTAAAAATATTTTGTGGATTATATTATTCTATATTTGGATACAGATCGAGCTAATATCGAAAAAACTCTTGATAGGTTTAACACGTTTGTTAATTGGGGGCTACAAGATTAATTACAACAAATCAGAAATTTAGTTGTTTTATGCTTCCGTTGAGGTTCTTCCTATTGTACTTAGTGAGCAGTGGGAGCACGCTCGTCCTTATCGATATCCGTGTCTTTGTCACCTCCAACATTCTTGATCTGAATGGGATAAATAATTATGCATGGTCAAAAAAGTTAAGAGAATGTTGAAATCCTGACGTTTTTTGCCCCTGTCAATTATAGGCCTATTTGCCCTAATTAAAATGTCATTTCAGCCTCTGTTTTTGTTTTCTAATATACCTATTCCACTTAGTAAAAGGATCTTTAAGGCAGTGGACAGTGTATGTAGGAGATTTATATGGCCATCTTCGTGCCCACGTATTATTGATTTGTCAGCTATCCAATTAGACAAAGACCAGGCCATGCTGACTCTACCCGATTTTTATCGATAGGATCAGGCAGCCTTTGTCTATTATCATGCATGTTTATATGCTGATCCATTCTCACGTATACATTTCTTTTTAATTGATGGTGCAAGAGGTAGGGTTGCAGCTCTCAGTTTTTCTGAAATCATGGAAAAGCCCCAAGAAAACAAGATACAAAATGATAAAAGCAATAATTCTGCGTAAAAATGAATTGGCGTTAAAATATACGATTTCTCTTGCTCATTATTTTTACTCTTTACAGGATTGTGATAGGATCTGCTTGCCGATCCCCCCCAACCCCTAATTCCACTTTGGAACAGATTGGGGATAGACACGTTATCTGATTTTAGAGTCCATGGTAGATGGAAGACCTGGCAGCAGTTAGATCAGTTAATCTACAAGAACCCGTCCCTATGTTTTAGTTTTGCCCACATTTCCAGTTGCTCGTGGAATCTGAATCCCTATTTTTGATCCAGTCAGTGCTAACGTTTTGAAACTTTTTATTAAGCATAATATGATCGGAGTTGCAAGCTGTTACAAAGTGTTGCATTCGCAACTTCAGCAGTCCTATATTTCTGAGCATCTTCAAAAAGTTGCATCAGTTACTGGATGTGCTATTTCTCAAAATCAGTGGACAGATATTTCCATGTTTGGTCATAAACTGTTCAGGGCAGCCAATTTTAAACCAATTAATTTTTTTGCTGGTTTGGCTCTTTATTATACTATCCAATTTCTAAATAATTGCTTTACAAATGTTCTAAATATTTGCTTTAAATGTACCACAATGGTTAAGTGAGATTGGGCACATATTTGTTTCACTTGTCCAGCCCTGTATTAGGTTTGGCAGTAGATTTTTGCTTTTTTATCTGTAAGATTATCTAAAAAGGTGGAGCCAGGCTTATTAGTAGCACTCTTTGGGGGTATTGACTAACAATGAAGCTTTCACGCGATTAGAACAGAAGTTCATTTTTATGGCAGCTTCGTTTGCTAGATCACTCATTTTACAGTGCTGGAAATCTTTCAGATGCCCATATACAGGCCAGTGGCAATCCAAAAGGAGCAGGATAGGACATCTAGAATATATGTATCCAAAGAGAATGAACCAAAGTGATGTATTTGAGCAGCTGTGTGGCTATTTCCCGCTGTGTACAGTGGGGTATAATGATTTATCAGCACAGCCGGAACATGTTTTTGTTTGTATTGAGATTCTATTTTTGGTAGCTGCTTCAGGCAATTTTTTGTGTATGTATTGCTCATTTGCACTTTTTAAGCATGTTTGTACATGGTATATTGTACTTTGTCGGAATGTTTTATGCACTAGGGTGATTATTTGGTTAGGGCTTTCCCTTCGTATCTGAGCAGGTTGAAATTGTGCTCTTAACAGTTCTGCGGCTTTATTGCGCTTGTTCACTTTGCATTTTAAAAATGTATGAGCAGTGTATGTATATATATATATATATTACCTACTGGCGGTCGCCAGTAGGTATATATAGTTAGGATTTTTTCTCTATGGGATTTTTGAAAATTCTATGTCTAATAACTTTGGCGTTTGTGGACGGAATTGGCTGAAATTTTCAGGAAAATGGCACATTTTGTTTCTGAGCAGCCCCTGAAAATTTTGGGGGGGTTCGTCAAGGGGGGGCCGAGAAAAAAGGGGGGTCCCAAAACGCGTTTTTCCCATGTTAATTTCCATAGGGCGGTTGGCCTCACTTTTAGCCCGAACGGCTGAATGGATTTGCACGAAACTTGGCAAAATTGTAGGGACTGGTAGCCCGATGTGCCTTTTGTAGGTCTCAATATATGTGCTCCAGTGGATTTTGAGAAATTAACGTTTAAAAAAAGATATATATCTGTAAGCGCGCTCTGGGCAGCGCTCCAGGACGCGTACTTTTCGCGCAACGGAGCTTTGTGAAGCGAAGCTGATTGGTTCTCTGGCGTCTGTCAACATTCCAAAAAGTCCGTAGCGGCCGCCATCTTGTCTCTCGGTAGGATCGAGAGACAAGAGGAGGCCAAAACAAAGGGGCAAATAACCATAAGGGGGCATAGTAGATCCTCCCTGACCCCCTAGGTTTAATGTGGAGGCTTTAAAACGGCCCCGCGGGGCAAAAAAAAAAAAAATTTTTTTTTGTTTTTTTGCGTGGGTAGCGCCCGGTCCGGGAACCGGGAAGCTTTCTGGGCAGCGTACTGCAATGAAAAATGAATGATAGACTTTTCAAATACTGTTGTTAATTGATTGTTGGTTTTGTTGATTATTTTTTATTTTTTTTTATTTTTTAAGGATTGTTTATTGTGTTTAATAATTTATTAAACTTTCTAACGCGGCACGTCATATGACGCATTACGCGACAACGCAGGTCCAGAATATAGTCAAAATGTCTCCACCAACCAGCGGACGGCACACAACCCCTTTCAGCAGGCTAAATAGTTCTGTTAAATGACAACAGAAGGGACAGGCAACAAGAACCATCAGTCAAAGAGGGGAGGGCAAGTTCTTCTCTACCGGGTCACGTTGGAGCGCTACCGGAACTGATCGAATTGGTAGTCTACAGTGTTTCTGGATGTTTCAGACTGAAGCTGGCGTTAGCATGAGAGCACCACCATTTCGTAGCTCCGTCGTGGCCATTCCACGAGCAATCATGCTAGGTGCTCCCCACCAGAAGCCTGCGGGAGTCGGGGGCCCCCAAGACTTTTGTAGAATCTTCAAGGATGAGGGGACGCTTTCGAGAATGGAGCCCAAGCTCTAGCAGACAAGCGTCCGAGTTCCAAGGTGTCGCAGGCCCATTTTAGTGGACCACGCCCAAATCTGAAGAGATGGCCGCCATTTTGAGAGTCCTGTGGCAGCCGCCTATCGCTGCACCGCAAGAGCGGGAGCAACTCAAGTACATGGTGAGCGAGACGCTGTAGTCGAAAGAGCGGGCGGTAAACAGCTGAATAGCGGAAGAGGCACAGTGTAGCAAAAGCGGGCTGAATGGCAAATGAAACGGAAAAGGGGTGCCCCACTACAGCGTGTCTTTAGGTGAAACGGATTGTGGGACAAGGTGAAGAATGGAAGAGTCACCAAAAGGAAAAAAGTTCCGCTTGACCCCGGGAGCCGGCCACCTATGTCGGGGGCGATCTCAGGCCACACCAGGGCAACACGACTTGGGGAGGGGGCCGGAGCCAAGCGCCCCCTCCGAGTCCGCGACATGACACCGTCCCTCGGGGGCCTCCGTCAAGCGGTTCAGGGTGGCACCGCATCACAACAGCCCCCACTTACTTTAAGAATAGTGAAGATGAAGCAATTGCAAATAGGCTTCAGACAATGTTACAAGCACTCCTCAAAACTTTGAACTTTCAGAGTGCATGAGTTGGGACAGCGAGGGGTGATTTGGTTTCTCGGACTGTTTTTCTGGTCTCTCACCACTGGCATACTTTAACGTTTTCTTGTTTCTAGGACATTAATAGGTTTTATCATTACGTTATGTTATCGTTTCTTTGTTTGTTGTTTAATAAAAGTTCATGTTCATCAGTGGCCTACTGATTTTCGTTTTCCTATTTTTTTCTTTCCAGGTTGTTTCATGGTAAAGTTTCTGTTAACAGGATACAGTGATCACTTCGTTATTATTGCATATGTCCTTTTCACTAGGGGTGCTCTCTGGTCGGGCCAGATGACGTATCTCTAGTAAATGGTCCGGGTGAAAAAGGTGCATCAATCAGTGGGGAGTAGATAGGCATGACAGATTACAACGGGGGAGAAAGGTCCGCATTACGTACCCTTTCACTACTTGCAAAGATTTTCCTACGTTTATTTGCAAACAGGGAATACCTCCAAAAAGAACTAATTCCCAAACAGTCAATGTTCGGACAATCAATCAATCAATGAGGAATGAAATAGGTACGACGTGTTAAAGGCTTGCGTTACCTACCCTTCACTATCTGCAAAGGGAGAGAGAATATTCCTATTCTTCCTCGTTTGCAGGTAGAGAAGATCCTTAAGAGAATTAACTTCGAACAATTCAATGCTCGATTGAAACAATCAACAAGGGGTACTGTGAACACAAATGAACGCCGCTTATGTACATACGCATTGCTATTTTCAACAGGTTGTTCCTAATGTTTCTATTTTAGCGAGGTCAAAAAGAGATCCCATTAGTGGCCTACTGATTTTGCTCGATTCCTTTTGTTTTTTTACACGATTTTTCGCTATCTGCAAAGACTAAACAGAGTATTGCGACTCTGTGCTTGTTTGTAAATAGAGAATGAACCAAAGAGAACAATCAATCAAATGGAGAGAGAAGCAGGCACAACGTATTACAAAGGGGGCAAAGGGCTGCGTTAACTACCCTTCACTATCTGCAAAGAGAGAGTACTCCTAATAGAAATGAGGGGTGGGGGGCAGTATTCAAAGCAGATCAGTGTGCATAAACACGAAAATGTTTTTACTTACCACGTACTTGACATTCGACAGCTTATGATATTTGCTATTAAAAAACCATTGAAATTCACTGAAAAAACCATAGGTTATAGACCATATATAGTTAGGAATTAGCATTTACAAAACCTTGAAAATTCACTGAAAAAACCATAGGTTATAGACCATATATAGTTAGGAATTAGCATTTAAAAAACCTTATTTTACTCACACAAAACCATTGAAATTCCATATATAGTTAGTTGCACTAACTATATATCGCGCACCCGCAATCCACTGCTGATCATGTCACATATTACATCATTCATGACATGGTCAGTGACATCACTGATGACATCACTGATGACATCTCAAATGACATCAATGACCACATCACTGATGATATCATTCATGTGACAATACAATGCATCTCCTCACGTTTTAATATAACCTCTGTTTCACCCAGTGTTAAATACAGAGTATAATTTTTGAAACCATTGACACACCAATACTAGTTACTACATACGTACTCACTGATTCCTACGTCTACACACACATTCACTCATTCACCCATACAATCATTCATACATACAATCACTCATCTTTACAACACTATCATATGCACTCATACACCTATACAGACACTTACACTCTGCCACTCATCCATGGAGTTACTCACACACCTAGTCAGTCCTGTAAAGAATCAATCACACTTCCATTTTCTTGTCTATACAGTTAAACATAGAGCACCTTACATTTTCAAACATACACTAACACATACTTACTTTCTTATACAATCATTGATACAAGTACACATTGATCGGCACAGAGTCACACACCTCCCAGCCAGCCACACACACACTCAGTCTCCTATACAAATACTTGGACAATCAATCAATAACCCATATAGTTAATCATATAGCTACTGATCAACACATGCAGCAGTTTACAGAACAACAGACATAATGATGCACAAATTAAGACAGTTTAGTCACTAACCCATGCACTCAGTGAGACACATTTAATCACTCACTCATACATTCAGTCATGCACCTACTAAATCCTTCGTCCAGACACTTATACATCTACTCATTCTTCAATATGTAAAACATATTTAAACTTTACAGAAACACACAGTCACTGGATGATGTCATCAGTGATCTCATCAGTGATGTCATTTGAGATGTCATCAGTGATGTCATCAGTGATGTCATTTGAGATGTCATCAGTGATGTCATCAGTGATGTCACTGACCATGTCATGAATGATGTAATATGTGACATGATCAGCAGTGGATTGCGGGTGCGCGATATATAGTTAGTGCAACTAACTATATATGGAATTTCAATGGTTTTGTGTGAGTAAAATAAGGTTTTTTAAATGCTAATTCCTAACTATATATGGTCTATAACCTATGGTTTTTTCAGTGAATATATATATATGTGTGTGTGTGTGTAGATGCAACTTGTTTTTACGAACTAAGCACTCGAATGTCATTTTTTTTTAGGGCTCGCCTGGCGTTGGAGCGCGAAGCGCTCCCGCCAGCGAGTTCTATAGTCATCTTCCTCCCTGCCAAGGGAGTGTGAGCTGTGAACGAGCAGCTCCAGACCTGTGAACGAGCCGACTCAGGTCCGTGAACGCGCGGGAACGTCAATGTGCACGTTCACGCGCGTCACGCTCCTGTCCTCCCGCGTCTCTGCCGAGGCGGCTCCAGGCCGACTTGCGGTGTGCGTCACAGCGTGTTCCAGCGTTTCTGTGGCCGTAGGTAAGTGAGGCCCGGGGGGATTTGTTTTTTGCTTATTGTTTGCTTGTTCTAATAGCTGCCGCATTGTCACTGTTGAAATTGAAATACGAGTATTCCGCGCGCACACGTGTAATGGGAACCCTGCTAATGCACCGGGCACACGCTTAGCTAGAAAAGACATGGTAACAGTATATGCGACTTCTGTCCGTCAATGCCCCGAGCACGAAACGAGCAAGCCCCCCTCCCCTTCATGCTTCAGGAGCAGGAGTTATCAGGCCCGGTCCTTTCACAATCCCACCCTGGAAACTGCACAATTATCAATACACCGGGCTCGTCGAGACCCGCTGCCTCCAATTACCAGAATACACACACGTTTCCAGCTATAATTTCAGAGAAAGCGAAAAAGAAGCCTCTCAGAACGAAGCCAGATACTTGACTAATTATTTCGCTCAAAAGAATCAAATAAACAACAAAGACCAACAGCACTCACGTCCTTCACTGAGTACACCACAGAGACCCCTTGGGATCACTCTTTGTTGCAACAAGTAACATCCCTACAAGTCAGGACTATTGGCTTTGTCAATGGTTGTTAGTTGCATAAGCAGCAACTATGACTTGTTTTTCCAGTCAGCAGAACTGTAATTTTGTTGGGAACTCAGCCGGGCGCCGGTTATCATCACTGGGGCCGTGAGTCCACCCGAGGGTCTGCATTGTTTTGGGGTATCAGTCCGCCCTAGTGGCCCTTCATCGGTTCCAGGGTGGCTCCTTCGTGCTCTCATTGATCCGATCACTGGGGCCAGGAATCTAACTGAGGCGCCCCGGAGTGGTTGGGTGTCACTCCCCTGGCGTCAGGGCCCATCTTCGGCGTCCGTGTGGCTATAGAGGGTCGCCAGCACCAGTTCTGAGGCCCTCGCCGATGCTAACATGTCGGCAGGATCTGTGCCAAGCCCGGTGCCAGAAAGATTCCCTCAGTCCTTGGCCGGAGGAGGCAGTGGACAAACAGATGGCGGAGAGTAAACAAGTGACACAGAAAAGCATAAAAAAGGCCTAGCATAAAACTGAAGCACTTTCCAGCATGTCTGACAGTGAGACCCACACGCCGCAGGCCACCCAGGAAGCACCGGAAGCGCCCGAGACCCCCTGCGCAGAGCTCAAGGTCGCCATTGAAAAATGGTGAGTGCCCGTAAAATGTGATGTTTGCCTATAGGAATGTACCCCATACTACTACTGAGCAGAGCCTACACAGCGCGAACCACAAACTGGGCTGTTATTAGGTGCTATTACTGTTAAATGGAATGTCTGTGGGGGTTCAGTTTTATTGACCTTTGGACATGGAAAGGCGGACATGCCGGGATCGGAATAGGAAAACTGCAGATTATAGACAAATCAGAACTGTATAGCAGGTGGAAGGAGTCTTAGAAACTAGCTTGCTAAATATAGCAACCCATGGGCTGCAGTTAACAGGAAGGTCTCTGCAGCACGCACACTAACCAACCGAGCTGTCTTACTAGGAGTAGAACCGGTGACCTGTAATTGAAGCAAACATCCCTGCGGTTAGAAGAGAAGTGGCCATAGGCTGTCACCAGGGAGGTGACTGGGGTGTACTTGTAAAAAGTACAGATGTTACTTGTTCCACTTTTATGGCGGACTTCTCGGGCTTCATCTAGCCGCGAGCTCTCGTATACACTGGAAATGCAATATGTGAACTGCGGTCTGCGCGCACGTATTTCCGTACCTAGCAAAATAAACCAGTCGGATGACTTATTGCATGTGAATCACTGTCACCGTGGGCGTAGGAAGTGTGGGGGACGCGGGGGATATATCCCCCCCAGATTTTAAAGTGGGGGGGACACGGGGGACAAGCATGGGGGGGGACAAGGGAACAAAAGAATTTCCCCTCACATGTCTGTTATTCACCGGGCCATTAGCGCGCGAAAGCGCTACCTAATGGCCCTGCACTTACCTGCCAGGAGTCAAAGAGGCCACCCGCCCTCTGCCCTTTGTTATGCTGCAAGAAGGCTCGGTGTCCTAAGGGCAGAGAAATACGATGTCTCTTTTCCTTAATACCCAGAGAAGGCATGGACAGTGTCAACTTCTCCTTATCTGCCTCTGGCAGCGGCCCTCCTCTCCCTTTCTTTTTCCTCTATCTCGATCTCGTTCTGTCTCTGTCTCCCTCCTAGTTAAGTTCTGATTTCAAGAGACAGCTCTTACGTTCTCTCTCTTGCCCATGGGTGTCCGCAGGGGGGGACAAGGAGGGGCGCTTGCCCCCTCCTGGATCTCTGGTCGGGTGCGGCACTTTACATGGTTATGTAACGACATTAAGTGTCCTTTGGATGACACAACCTGGGCACTTTATTGTCAGGCTACTACGTATAATACCCCCGGAGCTCAGGGAGTCACTTCACTGGTATTCTATGCTTACTCGAGGTGAAATTTGTCAGGGCTGCTCGACCTTCCTTCCGAGATCAGTAAATTAACTGACATAAAATGTGACATTGACATAGTTGCTGTTAACAAAGACAAAGGTCCTTAGCTTACATATTTTGCAGGAAAAAAGATAAAATATAGACCATGATAGGCAACTATATTTGTCACTGTCCAGCCGGACAGGATATTTTTATTTTCAAGAAGTAAGACTTGTATTTCTAAGATAATTCAAGAGGCACAATCCTGTACCAAAGACATTCAGAGAACATACAAGGTGTTCCAGAGTTTTAAAGCAGGCAAACAAATAAGAAAAGAAATGAGCAATATTGGCCACTTTTAGATCAGTGTTCAATTGAAGTAGTGCCAAAGACGGCACCAGACACAACACGATTTAACATAATAGTTTGGTTGTGAAGGTGCTTTTACAAAAGTCGACGTTTCGATCCCCTATGCTCAATTTTTCGGGATCATCATCAGGACTGACATATTATACAGTTTTTGCCTGAAAATCCGCCAGCTCCGGTACTGCACATCATTGCTAAACCATTCACACGGATCATCCGGCAATTAACCTGCCCCAAGCCATCGCAAAAGAGGTCCTCACTCCAGAAGGACAACGCCCAGGTCGGTACACACCTCCGGTCTGTTTCTCTACAGAAGTCCTTACTTCGGAAGGACTGCGCCCAGGTCGGCAATAATACCACTTGGTAGAATTGGGACTAACTAACCCCAATTAGGGCGGTTAAATTTCGTGTATGATAAATTTTCAGGCAAAAACTGTATAATATGTCAGTCCTGATGATGATCCCGAAAAATTGAGCATAGGGGATCGAAACGTCGACTTTTGTAAAAGCACCTTCACAACCAAACTATTATGTTAAATCGTGTTGTGTCTGGTGCCGTCTTTGGCACTACTTCAATTGAACACTGATCTAAAAGTGGCCAATATTGCTCATTTCTTTTCTTATTTGTTTGCCTGCTTTAAAACTCTGGAACACCTTGTATGTTCTCTGAATGTCTTTGGTACAGGATTGTGCCTCTTGAATTATCTTAGAAATACAAGTCTTACTTCTTGAAAATAAAAATATCCTGTCCGGCTGGACAGTGACAAATATAGTTGCCTATCATGGTCTATATTTTATCTTTTTTCCTGCAAAATATGTAAGCTAAGGACCTTTGTCTTTGTTAACAGTAAATACCCACGGTCCTCAGCAAACTAGTTGGGTTCCCTTGTGTTAATTTATTGACATAGTTGCATCCGTTATGTACACCGCTTAGAAACTGCATTTTACGTGGCTAAAGTTAATTTGAGGGAAAAAAGTAACATCAAAACCCCAATTCCGACCGATGCTTCTAATGTATATTTTCGCTTCCCTACTACCGAGACTCAGTGACACTGACGTGAAAATGAAATGAGCTGCGCTCCCGCGACTTTTTATTTGCCCAAACTTTTCGCAGTTTGAAGTGGGCGCCACTACTGCCAGGATGTTTTATCTGCTTTCTCTTTTTTTTGTTATTATTTCTTCCCAGCCAATGGAGTGGAAACATTTCATCAAACTCTATAAATAATTCTATCGATCAAGGAAATTTTCCAAACCTCCTACTATTTGACATAGAAGCCTATTAATGACAATATGATTATTCTGAGGTCACACATCCCCATGTTTTTGAATTTCTACAAACGACCGATTAAATGAAAGGGGTTTTGGAACTTTTCCTTTTTTATTTGTACAGGGTATCACTTCGCAGTATAATTGCCCAAAACATACAAAATTCGAGCCTCACAAGGTAAACGTGTATAATGGGTGATTTGTAAGAGTATTTTTTTATTATACCTCGTAATAGATGTATGTGACAAACAATATCTGAACTTTGAACTTATGGCAAGGCCCTAATGACAAAAATGATACAATAAGTGCCTACTTCTGAAAGAATAGAAATTGAATTATTTTCGTTTAATTGGGCAGTGACGCGAGAAATAACATTTAATATTATTAACTTATTTTATTTATGGGTAAAAAAAAAATGAACCACCCATGCAAGCCTCAGCGAACGTATTTATTTCTATACAAAGGACAGTGCAACCTTTCAACACTGTTTGAAAAAAGTTTCCTTCGGCTGGGAGCATAAATGTAGATACCTCTACCTGAAACAGCGGAGCGAGTGTAATACATACATAGTGCCTTTTGATTGTATAGAGAGGTTTTTTATGCAAGTTTTTCCTTCAGGAAATTGTCCTCCGAAATGTACTTTTCTTTTACAGAGACTTTTATTCCACAATATATGTTTGAATATTTGAAGGTATTTCAGACTGTTGTTTTTAAAAGTGGGCATTTTACAGCACATTCAACATTACAAACCTACATTTTGCTTTATCTGCATGGGTCGTAGTCGGAGGAAGATCATTTTATAAAATGTGACTTTGTATCGATTTTGTGTGGGTCGATGACGCATTAAGCCAAGTTGTGGCGATTCCTAGCTTTCTTTTATTTCAATCTCGAGTGGTGCCGACACTGCGTAGAGAGGTGCGGGCGGCGGCTGGGCGCCATTCTTTTTGTAACGTTGGCACTCCAGCAGCCCAGTGACACACTGGTATGCTGGAGTGCGATGTTACAAAAAATAATGGCGGCCGGGCGGGCAGCTGCACCGTGGGCCGTACTACTGGTGTGCGGGCGGCAGCCGAGCGCCATTCTTTTTAGGTCTCGCCTGAGCCAGTGCGCATGCGCTGCTCTGCAAGGCTTCTAGTAAGGACTTCCAACTGGGACCACACGCTCGTTCGTGTGTTTTTTTTTTTGTGCTCACAGGCTATTGACCTTTGCATGCATCTTTCTAAGAAAGACAGCATGCAATTGGCCAAAGGTGGGTGTATGTCCCACCTTCTCTCTCCCCTGGCCTAGGGAGCTCTGGAGCGAGCAACGGCCCGCACTGTGCCTGCTGCATTCCTTAAATTCTTCTAGTATCTCTGCACCGCGTGCACCACTTGTGGGCTTTCTTTTTGTAGTGCCTCCTCTTGTGCTCTATGCTGTCTTTGCTTTGGATAAGCTATCATGATGCTCTGTCTCTAACTTTACTCATTTACTGCGACCCCACGCCTGCCTCTGAGTCCAAGACGTTTAACATGGGCACACAGGGAGCGGATGCACCCTCACAGCCAGAGATGCCGACTTTGGCTCTGGGGAAGCAGGTTCGAGCCTGGGCGTCGGTTCAGCATCGTGTGATTGTAGGCAAATCACTTCATCTCCCAATGCCTACAAAAATGAAGGTGTCCTTGTTAAACGTAACTGGTTCCCATATAAAGCGCTCTAATACCTTTGGGATGAGTTTGTGCTATATAATTCTACAAAGAAAAGAAAATATATCAGTTTCTCTCTTCCTTTGCCGTGGCCATAACAGGCATGTTGTAAAAGTACAGCTTTAAGATTTTTAGCTGCAAGGACAGAGCAATCCTTCCGTTTTGAAGTGTTGTCATGGCAATAGGTTCAGGGCGTCGTTTAAGCCACATCTGCAGTGTTTTTGTTTTAAGACTCACTCAAATCGATGGAGACGTGTTGCATCCCTGAGGAGGCAGGAGGCTGCAAAGTAATTCAGAAGGGAAATGCAGCCATAATTCACATTTAGAGGGTATCCCACAATAGAACTATTTTATCTGACACCTGAACCTGGCATCAGTAACGCATGGATTTCCATATTTAAAATTCCTGCATGTTCTCTAGACGGAAAGCGCTCAACTTCTTTCTGGCCACAGACTGGCCTCAGGTCTCCTCATTGACTTGCATAGTGCCTTGTCTGGGCCTTTCATTCTAAAATGTCTGGTTGCCCTCCCCCTACACTAACAATTTAGAAAGTTACGTCCATAGTTATTAGAGCAACTTAGCAAGGTTCTTCCAACTTCTTACATTGCTTAAAGGGTTAAAACTAGGGTTACCACTATTAGTGATGGATCAACAACGCAGCACTATAACTCATTTAAAGTTTTCTATTGGCAATGGTTGTCTGTCTTAAGTATGTATAGATAAAGGTTAAAAATAATGTTCATGCCATTGGAAAGCCAGCGAAGCAGCCATCATAAGGAAAGCTGATTCTTGGATCTTTTATGGGTGCAGCAAATTGCTGGGGCGGTCTAAGGCTGACTTTGAAGTTGGGGTACTAGGTTCAAGTCTAGCGGGAAGCTTAAATATCCTGTGATTCTGGGTAAATCATTTAATGTCTCTGTGTCTACCAAAAAACAAGCATTTGCAATGCAATAGGTCTCGCATTACGGAGTTTAAGCTATTGCCACTGCAAATGACAATGCCTTATATTTATGTTTTAAATATGTTTTAAAAACAAAAATAAAAGGTTTTGTTATTTGCAATGTCAATAGCTGAAACTCGCGTAAATGCAAGACATATTGCATTGCAAATGCTTGTTTGTAACGCTGGCACTCCAGCAGCTTAGCAGTGACACACCGGGCTGCTGGAGTGCAAATAGTTACCAAAAATAATGGAGCCCAGGTGACGGCTACACCGTCTCGGACCCCGGGCTGTAAGTAGTCATCAGACTTTCCTCGGTCAATTTAAAATTGCTTGCAAGAAAAACATGAGGCATATATTATGGAAGGAAAGCAATGAAAGCGAAGCAGAGAATAGTATAAAGATGCAGTGCTATCGTTTCTTTCAATGTCTTGGCAACATCACATGGAGAGCCGCTATCAACCAGATTTTTTAACACAGAAGTTCACTTTAGTCAAGTGTATTAATTCATTGCTGTTTTTGAGCACATGCATGTTGGTAGCAGCGGAGTGCCTGTTGGCAGCCGCACAACGTACATGAAGATGCAGAGTCTTCAAGAGTGATCAAGACCCTGAAGATCTACTTCAGCATGTGTGGGGCGGGATTACTACTATATTGTGCACCCTGCGACACCAGGAAAGGACCCATTGGAGTGGCTCACTGAAGTGCCGCCACTGGCCCTGGACACTGCGCTATCCATCAATCTGTTGACTCAATAACTTCCAGCCGCCTTTAAGAGCTGCTTTGGCTGACTCATCAGTTCTAAGCAGCTACTTAGGCCTTCGCACAGAATCAAGGTGTTTGCAAGGCGCCATCTTTTCGAGCAGGTCCTTGTAGCATTGAGCCTGCTCCACAAAGTCATGGTCAGATCACCTCCATTCAGAACACAGAGCCCAGCAGCTGGGGTCCTCGTAGTCATAGGTCTAATCTTTGCTTTCTGGGTCATAGCAAAGCAGGAAACTTCAGATGTTTCCCCTTTTCTCAATGCAAGTTTAAAGAGCTTCTTCAGCTGTCAATAGGTGCTCACTCTCCCTCATGGGTGGCAGTGTATATCTATACATGTGCGAAGCGGGTGTAGAACTAGTGCCCAATCACAAGGGAATCCGTCCTGGAAATTTACCCTGGAAATTCAGATGGATGTCTGGTCACTTCAAAAGACAACTTCCTAGGCTTCTCCCACAGGACTTAGGAATGGAGAAGCTCAGCTCACATCAACAGGCGAGTGGAAGTGCATGCATCATTACCATTTGCTCCATCTGTCTGGACTACTACACAGACCCGGTGACCACGCAGTGCGGGCACAACTTCTGCCAGCCCTGCCTCGCCCGATGCTGGGCAGGAGTGGCCTCAAACTGCCACTGCCCCGAGTGCCGGAAGGCATCACCCAAGGGTGCCCTGAGCTCCAACCGGCAGCTGGCCAACATTGTGCAGATCGCCAAGGACTTGTGCTAGTAGGTGGCGCAGCTGAGGGTGGAGGGGGAGTGCATCCGGCACTGCGAGAAGCTGCGGCTCTTCTGTAGGAAGGAGGAGACGGCCATCTGTGTCGTGTGCAGAGAGGCCAAGGAGCACCGGTCCCACGAGGCGGTACCCCTGGAAAAGGCGGCCCTGAAATGCAAGGTAAGAGAATATGCACCCAGCTCACGGTGTGCGACAGACACTTGCTCCATTCATCCATCCATATATCCACCCATCCATCGTCCATCCGCCCACCTGTACATCCATCCATCTATCTACCCACCCAACTATCCACCTACCTGTCCATCCATCCACACACCATCCATTCATCCAACCATTCATTCATCCAACCATCCATCTGTCCAACCTCTCATCCATTCACCCATCCATACACCCATCCATACACTCACCCACGCACCCGCCCACCTGTCCATCCATCCACCCACCATTCAGTCATCCACCCACCCTTCCACGCATCCTCCCATCCATTGACCCACCCATCCACCCACCCACCCACCATCCATCCATCCATCTACCTGTCCACCCATCCATCCCCATCCACCCACCCTTCCTTCCTCCAACCCAAACACCCACCCACACATCCATCATATTCCATTCGTCCACACATCATCACATTTCATCTATCCATCAGACACCCATTTATTCATAGTCAGCTCCATTCATCTATCCATCACCATATTGTATCAATTCATATATCACTTTATTCCATCCATCCATCCCCACTCATCCACCCATCCATCCATCTTATTCCATTCGTCCACTTGTTTAATTTATCCACCAGGCACCCATTCATCCATCGCCTTCTTACATTCATCCACCCATCACCCTACTGCATCCATTCATATATCACTTTATTCCGTCCATCCATCTCTCGGCCATTCATTCATCACCTTGTTTATCTTTGTATCTAGTTGATATTATGTTCGCTGCCATTGTCCGATGATTCGTGCTTGCATGGTTCTTTAAATATTAGTTGCTGCAACTATCCCGTTAACTAGTACATCATTTATAGATCCTGGGAGGATGAAAAACGAAGTCAGTCTCTGGGTAACTGGCCGGTGACCTGCAGGGAGGACATAGATTTCTGTAGCTGCCACGTTACCCAATGGTACCTTATTTGTGTCTTCATGCTGCAAAGATTTCGCAGCTGATACTTCTATCTCTGTTTTTAGGCCTCACATACAGCAATTCGCTGTCTGAAGGCCAAAGCCTCTTGTGGACCATACCAACAAGCATTTGCAATACAATAGGTCTTGCATTATTAAAGTTTGAGCTATTGGTGTTGCATTATTATTAGCAATGCCAATATCTCACACTTAATAATGCGAGACCTATTGTATTGCAAATGCTTGTTTACATTGCGGCAGATAATGCAGCCAGCAGTACCTGCTGCAATGTAAAAGATAGGGACTTGCGAATGCCATAGTTGCGGTCGCATTGTAATGCCTATCGTGAGGCCGCCACCTTGATGGCCAGCTGTCCCATTCCCCGATTCGTTGGCGGACGGACTGAAGTCCGCCTGCCATCGTAGTCAGCCTGTAAGTTTGCAAACTTCATGGTCTCTGCTTCATGCACAAACACTTTTAACATGTGCAGCCTGCTTTTGGGCCACTGGAGTTATGCAGCAATGGAGGCCAAAAAGATGTTGCAGTGTTGACTAAATTATGCAACAATAAAAAGGCTGCAGCGTAATGCAGTGCATTTATGATACTTTATTATTTTGACATATTTATACATACTAACACCCTCTGCAAAGCTTTTGCCTCATTAGTACCTGTGTAACATACAAATGCAGCAGTGGAAAAGGTGACTAGTCAACCTTTGCAAAGGGCCCTACACTTCACAGCAACATAAGTCACATTTCTCTTAGTAATTTTTGATCCGTTTGAGCAACAAAATAGTTTTGGGTCAAATCGTTAGATAATGCAGCAGATGATGTATTATGTTGCAAATATGATACAGCCATAGTTAAGTGGAAACATTTTTTCCACTTAACTTCATTTTTCCCCAGCATTGTAGTTGATTAATTTGCAAGTTCCCCAAACCCAAAAGTCGAGTTTGGGCACAATATGTATTTTAAAAGCAGTCCTACAACACAGGGCTACATTTAAACTGACCTCAGGCTTCAGCAGTGCACACAAGCAAACGCAGACAGGGCTGCTGGCCTCAAAACTGCCATGCCCTATTATATTCTAGGGACTTAAATGTAGTTCTAATCCCCCTGCCCTATTATGTACTAGGGCCTTATAGGAGAGGTCATGCCAATCATAGGGGTACCCTAACCCATTGTGCACGCTAGTGTATGTAGGTGTTTTCACAGTATCTTTAGGTGTCTCTTTATGAATAGCACTGGCCCTGTGCCTGTTCAGGCAGAGGCCAGGGTCAGGTACCACCAGTACCAGCCAGCAAAACGTTGGGGAGTGCCCAGGGCAGAGGATGGCTTTGCAATACTAAAGAAGCACAAACTCAGAACACACATAACACCGTGGTTGTGGGGTTCTCTTTAATAATCAGAATTGATTTCTATCCTAATGAACCCATTTTCCAACATTAGGATAAGGAAAGACTGGGGAAAAATCATAACGTTCTAATCTATACCTTGAAGTTTTCATGCAGTTCTTTGATGATGGTTAATAGCTCACTCTTCTATGTTAGGATTTTAACTTATAAACTGCAAATACCAAAATAATCTCTCAGACAAAGGCAGTAACTCACTGACCTATTTACATGATATACATTTTGTGATCAGCATGGTACACGTTCTTTGCTGCAGGCATATTACCCCACTGTGGCTACCTTACCAATAGTCAAAACTTCCACTAGACAAACCTCCGATCTCTCTCAATAAAGGTTATTAATCACCAAAGTTATCTTCACATTTTTATTGTTGCCTGAAAATTGCTGGCGACCAGGAATGCAGCAGCAGGTATTTTTCAAACCATAATGCACTTGCAAACACGACCTCCCCACCCTAAGTCCGCGACCTTTGTTTGCTTGGGGCATGAAGATGCAAAATTCATATACATGTTTTTTTAACATTTAGCCTGATTACTATATGAAATAACAAACAAGCATAGATGCAAACTGTGACAACATGCCTGCTTTTCTCAAAATTTCACTTCGAAAGTATGCGATTGTATTTGTTTAACGGGCGGTGATTTGTAAAGGGTCTCTGGGAAGTCCCCAAGGTTGTCCCTGTCCCCCCCAGAATTTTAGTGTCTCCTACGCCCCTGACTGTCACTGCCCCATTTTAACTTGTCCTAAATGCATCGTAGCGCTTTGCCTCAGCACCAGCTTACATTACACAAGGTCAGAATTGTTTGTAGACCCGGGCAAAATAAGTGATTTGCCCGGAATCAGGATGTTGAGCCCTAGAGACTAAACAGACTCGGACTGTGCATCTCGGGTTTCTGCAGATGGCGCATCCACAATCTTTGCAGTTTGCTGGAAGTGTATGTAGCCTTTGGCCTCCAAGGCATGCAGATATATCTTCAAAAAGCACATTTACTCGCCCAGCTCATGTACTATCTTCAGGAGCTTCTCTGGTGATCCAGTGATCTGACAGATGCCAGACATTTCACCGAAATCTCCCAAAAAAGAATGACGACTTTCTGTGCACTTCAGATAAAAATGGGTCCATTCTCTGCTTCCATCTAACGCAGGATCCACTCACGACACTGCGCTTCATACCACATTCCTGGCGCCTTATTCCAAGATTATCACTTGGTGCCATGTTACCTGGAGCACCCTCTGGCAGTCCTTTCAGATAGCCGGCGACCCTGGCTTTTGAGACTCGTATTTCGATGCTTCTCATTATAAGTGAGTGACTGTCAGCACCCCTGTGCAGCAAGCGGCTCGATAGAAGTGGCAGGAACTCCTACAGACGCGGGGCCCGTTACAACCGAGGCGTTCCGGTACGCGGGGCCCGTTACAACCGAGGCGTTCCGGTACGTGGGGCCCGTTACAACCGAGGCGTTCCGGTACGTGGGGCCCGTTACAACTGCAGAGTACCTGTTTTTCCATCGCCAACAAGAAGCCTCACGTCGTGTGTGGCACCTTGAATGATGGATTCCTTAGCAACAGCAGTTTGCACCTAGGATTTATGAGCATATATCAGAAATGCCAAAAGTTAAACTGCAACTCTAGAAATGCATCTCATCACTGGTTTAACAAGCATTTGCAATGCAATGGGTCTCGCATTTATGCGAGCTTAAGCTATTGCCATTGCAAATTACACGTCTTTTATTTATGTTTCAAAAAACGATACCAAAATAAAAGGCTTAGCCATTTACAATGCCAATAGCTCAAACTTGCGTAACTGCGAGACCTACTGCATTGCAAATGCTTGTTTAAAGCTTGCTTTGTACCACTCTTTGTGATAAACTTGTTAATATACTGTTAATCTACCGCTTAATAAAAATATTTATGAAACAAAAAATATATATATTTGTCTAGAGGCAAGTGGGTTTGCAAGACTTGCTGCTGAGCTTGACGTCTCACTACATTTCCACCCCTGTCTGGACTCTTATTTAGGCAGTTATACCACTGTGGTCTTTAACCATGAACATATCTTTATCGCATGAAAGTATGTTGTTTTACTGTTTAAGAGGAGGTATGGGGGTAGACTTGGACCTGTGGGAGCGAGTCAGTGCAAAAAGATTACTATTGGTCTTAGGCGCCAGAGTGAGCTTCAACAGCAGGCACTTTGCACTTAGCTCATGTTCCTTGCCGAGCAGCGGTTCCTCCGCTATGGCGGAAGAGCGTCGCCCACCCTGCTAGCACTTTAAAACATGTAAAAATAAAATGGGTTTAAAACTTGTTTTATTATTGTTTAATTGAGCGTGGGCCAGGGCCAGGGTTATGATAGGCTGGAGAGGGAGTGTTGGGCTCTACCTACACTGCACATGTGTCTTTTGGCCGGCCAAAAACCACATGCACAGTGACCCCTCTCCAGGGCCGGACTGAGAACGAAAACCGGCCCTGGCAAAGTGCTCGGCCGGCCCCCTGGGGGTGCGAACGAGCTCTTTGGCGGGGCCGGTTTTCGGCCGATTTTGGTACAGGGACGATTTTGCAGCTATTCTGTAAAAACGGCCCTGTAACAAAAACGGTCCCCAGGGCCCAAAACCGGCCCCCACCCTTGCGGCGCACCGGGGGATTGCCCGGTGCCCGCAACGGCCAGTCCGGGCCTGCCCCTCTCCAACCCCAACTGCATTGCTGGGGCTGGAGTGGGGAGGCACAGACTTCCAGTCTGTTCTGGAGCGCACATCTTTGGCGCTCAGGCCAATCCTGAAGCTGCTCTCCTGTGAGAGCATCTTCAGGATTGGCCGCAGGGCAGGCTGGGAGCATGTCCCTGCCTGCAGCGACTTAGAGGAGTGGAAGAGTACAGCGTGATGCTGGAGGGCAGCAGGTAAGCTTTTCATTTTTTTGTCTTTTCCCCAATACGAGCTGCTCCTGTCCTTGCCATGTGCTCGAGCTGTCGAAGTGCAGTCAGCAACATGCAGAACACTGCGACGCACAGCTTCAGTTTCTTTCTGTGCGTGTGCTGCCTGTGAGGCAGGTATGTAAGCAGGCAGAAACGTGCTGCACAGGGAACGTTACCTGCACAGTACACAGCACTGTGTAGACATGGAGAGATATATGTCGGAGCAGCTGGTCACAAAAAGGGGTGTCTGGGCCACATAACGAGCAGCTTCTAGGGAGGTGTGAAGCATTGACTCTCCTGTGAAAACAAAGAAATTATACTGTTGCTATTAATATAGTCGTGATGTATACAGCTGAAACTTATGAAGGACGATATTATCAGCCAGTTGATAGTGTCAGAAATATACCTGGTGCAAGTGGTATACCAGGATTTGGTACTGATTGTCCAGGTACTGGATAAAGTTTACATTGTCACAAGTCCAAAGGTGACTACTTTCCTTATTTTAGTCAGCATGTACTTTTAGATGATGGTGACTACTTTCATTTTTAGATTGTGAACAGTGAGTTCATTTTGCTAATTTGTGATACATTGTATTAGAACATGCATTCAGGAATGTCACCTACTGTGTTTTTGTAAAGTCCTGTGGAAGCGTCAATTTTGTGGTAGGATTGTAAGAAATTTGAAATCTAGAAGCTGTGTTGAGGTGATGTATTCTGAGCAAAACACAAATTAAACATATTGAAGCACAGCTTTACGATGTAAGGTAGGTATATCTTAACACACTTATCAGTACCCAGAAGTGATATTGGTCAAGGTGAAGGTAATCTGGATTTGGATTAAGTGATTTGGCTAATCACCCTGCAGTGAATGGGCTATGCTTTAAGTGTCCCTGTAGCTCACACACTAGGTTAGCCCACTGACCCTTGGATACACACTGGTCAGCTTTGGATGATAGCAAACCGGTTCAGTTCTCCTTCTCAGGCAGCAAGGCAGTCCTTCAGTAGCAGGGCAATCCAATGGCAGCAGGGCAGTCCTTCTGTGAATTCCATAGGTCTAGGAGTGTCCTGAAGGGTGGGTCTGGAGATCCAATATTTATACCTGGTGCTAGCTTTTGTGTAGGGGTATTTCCTGTCCTACCACCACATCTGTTTCTGGAAACACGTCCACCTCCCCTGTCAAGGGTATCCGATCATTCATTTGTGTATGCAGGACGCAAAGCTTTTTGATGTGTAAGTGAAGCTGGGTACAGCTCCTCACAAGCATCTTACCAGGGTGGCCCATTCGACACAAATGGTTAGGACAAACAAGCAGTGGCATAGCAAATAGGTCTCGCTTTTGGGACCTTATAAGTATTTAGTTATGCAGCACAATATCCTTGGTGAAACAACATCAACTGTTGCATGGCTAAATGCTTATAATGTCCCAAAGGCGAGACCTATTGGCTATGCCAAAGCTTGTTATATATGCTGATGTTCTGACCCCTTCATAAAGTCAATACCCCTACTTTCTATATTTTGATGATCTGAACCTTTGACCAAGTCAGTAGTTCTGCCTTACTTAAAATAATACCCCTTATATTCAGCTATGTGGTTGGTCACCAGCAGTGGTTGGGCATATAGGGCCTGTCCGTGGCCAAACCTAAACTGAAAATAGCAGAAATGCTCTGCGCGCAGTGGGGTTGGCTGCCTATGAGGGGTTGGAAGCAAAGCCTGGCAAAAGGCCAGGCATGCTGCCAATCCCACACTGTGTGGCTCTTTTATTTTTATTTTTTTTTATTTTTTATGAAAACAATTCCATTACAGTTTATCCATATACTTTAGACATACAAGAAAAGCAAATTGTTCACTTTATCAAGCAGAAAAGCAAAAAAGCCAACAAAAACGAATATTAATAAGTTACATACAATAGGCGAAAAGATACTGGTAGCTGATGTTAGCACTAAATAAGACATTCATAAAGCAAAGCTACCAAAATGTTCGTGGCTCACGGTTCTTAGGAAACGTTGGGGAGCCTTACATATCAATTAGAAGAGGATAAAGCGGACCAGGCTGTAATGGGAGACCAAATCTTTTCCCCCCGCATTCTAGACTTTAGCCCCCTGGTAGCATAAATCGCTGATTCATAAATATAGACTGCCAGAAACCGAGCAAGCCACATTTGGAAACATGGAGGATCTTCCTCTTTCCAAAGAGCGGCCAAAATGATGCGGTATACCGCAGTACTATTAAATAGCATTGATTCCTCATTGTGGTGTAGTCTTAGAGTGCAATCATATCCCAACATAAAAATTGTGGGAGATTCCGGCAGATCCCGTCCAAACACCTCCTTCCAGAACTCCCAAATCATCTTCTTAAAAAGCCCCAAGCTGTCACATTCATAGAACATATGCACAAGAGTCGCGGGTCCACTTTTACACCTAGGACAGCGGTCGCTATCAGTTTTTCCCCCATGCGTGCAATTTGGCGGGGGTATAGTAGAGATTATAAACTGTTTTATACAGCTGAGCTCTTAGGTTGGTAGAAAGTAAGAGTTGGGAGGCTATTGTCAACACCTTATCTAAATCGACATCTGGATTGTCTAATTTGCTAGCCCAGGCTGCTTCTGTACGTTCCGTGCCGTCTGGTGAGTTGGCGAGAAGAGTGTTATATAATGTAACTATTCTGGAGGAGGATTTCTGGATATCTTCAATAAGGGATATTCTATTCCAATTTATGATGGGAAGCAGGTGATTAATGCTTGACCTAACTTGATAACATTTCAGATAGTCGCTGCTAGGTATGCAATATTGAGTCTGGAGGAGACTAAAATTGAACTTTTTCTCAGGACCTAGAAGATCATAAAGAGAGGTTATTCCATACCTCTCCCAGTTAGCAAAGGCCCCATCATTTGTGTTTTGCGGAATGAGAGACGATTGCCAAAGTGGGGTATATCGGCTATATTTAGGAATTTGCATATATTTTACTATTTTAGACCAAGCTCTCCAAGCCCCTGTAACAATCTTGAATTTGACTTTTTTGTATAATAGCCAGGGTCATAGTGTCTCAGTAGAAGCCCTCTGGCTTTAGGACCAAGGGCCAGCTGATATATTGAAGGAATGCCAGCCCCTGCTTCATCCTGTATTGGACTGACCATAGGAGCAAATTGCTGCATATAGGCAGCCCAATAGTACAGGAGTAATTGAGGGATAGCCAGACCACCACGATTGTAAGGCAAGGACAAGTATTTTAATGATCTTCTGATCTTGCCGTATTGCCAGACGAATTTGGAAACCTGGGAGTTAAGAATTTTGATAAATTTGTTGTCTACTAATAGAGGAATGGCGCGGAATAAATATAAAATTTTAGGAAAGATGGTCTTTTAATATAATTCCCCCTACTTATGATGGAGAGATGGAGACTATTTACTCTAGATTGGTCCTGTCTTATTGTGTCGATAAGGGGTTCATAGTTGCATTTGATGATGTTTTGAGTTTCGGTAGTAATATGCACTCCTAAATACATAGCCTTATAAGCCCGCCTAGGGTCAGAGCAAAGCGTGTTTTGCGTGCATACAATTACTGTCTTGGCCTTGTTTAGGGAATAGCCTGAATAAGACCCAAATAAAAGTGCGGTTTCCTCTATCTCGGCTAGGGCTGCCTCCGGGTCAGGTGTTAAAATAGCGACGCCATCCGCATAGGCTAGGATTTTGGTTTCAAAGGTGCCCGTTACTTCCGGATGAATTCTAGGGTTAGCGAGAATTTTCAGAATCAGGGGATTAATATATAAAGCAAAGAGAATTGGGGAGCATGGGCACCCCTGCCTCGTTCCTCTTGAAATGTTTATGAAGCCTGATTCCTGCCCCATTATATGTAATTTCGCTGTTGGATTAGAGTACATAGCTTTAATTGCTCTTATAAATAAAGACCCAAAGTTGTAATGTTCTAGAATGGCCCACAAATACTCCCAGGACACCTGATCGAATGCCTTCTCGGCATCGAGAAGGATCATTGAAGCTTGGCCCCCTGTCACCGACATAATGTCAAATATTGTAATTGCTCTGCGGGTATGGTCTGTGGTGCCCTTTTCAGGGATGAAGCCATGTTGCCATGGACTGACCAGTTTTGCGATGACTCTCCTCAGCCGGTTGGCCAAAATCTTTCAATAGAGTCTAGAATCAGAGTTAATTAATGAAATTGGTCGGTATGAAGCAGTGGAGTCAGCAGGCTTGCCTTTTTTAGCAAAAATAATACTGGCAGCCTTCCAGGACTCTGGGGTACTTCCACTCCATTGTATCCCTAGGAAAAGATCTAATAATATTGGGAGTATTATATTACCTAAGATTTTATACAGTTCCAACGGGATTTTATCGGGGCCGGCCGCTTTCCTGGATGCCAGTTCCGACAAAGCGAGTTCAAGCTCTGAGATGGTAATTTCGCTCTCTAGATCATTCTTAGTAAGGCTGTCAAGACTATTATCTGGGCAGGATAGGAAACTACTAAGAAATATTTTAACTTCTTCACTATTATGATCCCGGTCTTCCTGATATAGCTTCTGATAATACCCCTGTAACACTTTGAGCATGTCTTCCGTTTTGGTATATTCTACGTTGTTCTCTTTTATTAAGGAGATTGCATTCAGGGAGGCCTGCTGTCTGGTTTGCAGGGCTAATTGTTTCCTTACTTTTTCGCCATTCTCGTTGAGACTTTTACGCTGGGATCTATAGGATTCTGCCGAATTTTGCGTTAATACCTTATTAAGCTCTGTTTTACATATTAAAATCTGACGAAGTATAAGAGACCCATCTAAAGCCCTGTTCTCGGCAATTGCTGTTGTATGTGCCGTTTCCACTGTGTGGCTCTTAAGGGCATCATATGTGTTGTAGCACACCTCATTAATGGTCTGAAGAAATATACCCACAACACCCCCCTATAATAATGGAGCTCCACTCGCTTTCCTTGCCAGACTGCACTATCTTCGAAATTACCAACAGCATCTTCAAAGCCGTCACGACTGCACCCCTTCTTACCTTGATGACAGGCTCACTGTCTATGGTGTCTCAAGACACACACACACACAGCATGAACAAATTGGGGACAAAGAGGGCAAAAAAAGGTGAAAATAAAATGACAGGCCTTCTCTATCTAGGCACCTAGTATTTGGAACATTATCCTTGAATAAATCAGGCTGCCCTAACTCTATGCCAATTTAGGAAAGGAGGGGGACAATCGGGAGGGAGTGTGGGAGAGGAAACCGGGTCATTGCAGATGGGGATCTCTTAGCATTCTAGAGGTCGTGGTGGGCAGAGACAGAAACTTAGAAGACGATCATTTGAATACATTGTTTACAAATATTTTGAAATCATGAGCATAGATAGTGTAACCTCTGTTGAGATGTTATTCTGTACTTTTTGAGAAACCTTAACAGCGTGTTAAGGGGAGGGTTTTAAGGCAAGGTTTCACACATCTAGCCCCTACAAGGTAGAGAGAGTGGGAGATGTGAAACTATCTGTAGTTGACTTAGGTTCTGAGTTCGCATTGTGAACATTTGAGTCTGTTCAAAAACATTTCTTAAATGTAATGTCTCCAGGCCTGAAGAAGTACTGTCTTTTGATGAGAGGCCATTTGACCGTAGAGTACAGGGGAAATTGTGTCTTATTTCATGGCGCTGGAGATCAGATTGGTTACCCAAAGTAGAACATCTTTCATTGGAGGCAGTGTGGGAGGGAGGCAGGTTAAGATAGATATTTTATAGTCGATGCAGGAAATGATTTGGGGCCTGGGTGGTGCAAGATCCGCCTTGATCTTGGTAGTCTAAACTGATGGTGTTTTGGCATCTACTCTGCAGTGTACATTCATGTTCCGTTCGACCTGCGTGATTCCAAAGGCTGTGCAAGAGGATGTTCAACACAACGATGTGATCCACATTGTTCAGCATAGCAGTTCAGGTTTCATGTGTAATGCAGAAATCTGATTGTAAGTTAATTGATGTTAAGGAAATTAATTTGCTGTTGAGCTACACCCTTACGAGGTATGTTTCCTAGGAATGGAAGGCCAAAAACAGTGCTATTCATTCTTTTCATGGTCTGCATTTGAATTCTTTATTCTTGGCCTTACTATGCCTAGTTATGTGGGGATGGGGCTTCACCATACATCGGTGAGGCTCAGGCTAAGATGTAGGAGGTCTGGAAGGGCAAGTCTGATTTATTAATCTCTTCAGTTTGGCTACCACCATCTCTGTCTGCTGTTACATGCATGGAAGGGTGAGCAGATTGCTATGGGTGAAGTGAAGACAGAGGTCAAGGCAAGAGGTGGCAGGAAAGAGTATGTGAGGAAAAGCTCTTTTTGGGCACAATGTGGAGCTTCTAAAAAAGGTTAGCCTCAGTTAGCCAGAAGATATGGATACGTCATATCTGTTGGATGCCTGCGGTCGACAGAGGACTCTATCAAGTGTCTTTTGCACTTTTGGTGTGATATATTCATCTTTGGGAGGCTTTGCTTTCGGTCCTACCCTCCTCAGTAGGATATATATAACCCTTAGTTCACAATGTGGTTAGAATGGGGTGAAGCAGTTTTGATTGACTGATATAAAGTAAATACTCATTTACACATTTTTAAAATTCTGGATTCTAGAACAGCTGTATTTGGCCTGCTAGCCCCGCCAACTTGTTTGCCTTAACGTGGTCCAATACCCACATCAGCAGATGTTATGCTTACACTCTGATTTATATAGGGGAAATTAGACTCATTACTGTACCTTGTAAGGATATTGGAAGTCACTTTAGCTTCCATGACCATGTAATTGGCCAAGGCCATAGACTGACTGCCTTCATATGGATATGGACCACTGAGCTGCTTTACTTTATACTTGTAATGTATGCAGTCATTTGTACACCATTCAACGTATTAAGTAGGCAAAAGCAAGCTTTTCTACTGGACTCTATGGTTTGATGGACTGTAAGTGGGTGCCTACCGCCAACTATAGGAGACAAGTGGAATTGTGGCTTCTTGCATAGCCCTATTCGTTGTCATAAGTTAGTATAAGAGAGTGGTGGTGTCAGTTTCTTATTAAAGATGCTGCCAGATGTCATATCGTCTATAATGAGAAAATAGGGTAGGTTTCATTACAGGCCTGCAATACTCTCCCCACTGTGTATAAAAGAACAGTATTCAAACAGTGTTTTTTTATCTAAGATTGTCGGTTGTAAAGAGATGCTTCCTTACTCCTCTTTGGATCCCAGTATGCATGACTTAAAGTATACATTTCGCATGTTAGAACACAAATCTCACGTTGATGGGATAAAAATAACAAACAATAATTAATGACTTTTTTTTCCCGATGGCCCATCTACTAAATTAGCCTCCCTTACTCGCAGCAGCTCGCTGATCCAGCGCAGCCCACTTTCTCCTTTATCCTTTATTGCAGTAGGACGGCCATTCCGCTGCCAAATTTTATGCAACCAGCACAAAATAAGTTCATATACTGGCATGGTGGGCTCAGCCTTTTATGTCATTCTCTGGTCAATGAGTCGTCTCATAGTAAATACTCACTTATATTTTAGTTTAATAAGCATCTATTTAAGTAGGTCATAATACTCACCTCTTGTTTTTCACATTGGCTGGGAGGAACGGGGGAGGGGGGTTCCATATGCCTTAGGAGGAGGACGAGAGATGTTGGATAAAGCAGCCTAGACCTGTTCTGTGGGGAGAGTGTAGCTTGTAGAGAAACAGCAACAGGATTGTGGGAGACAGCAGAGGCTTGATCACTGCTGTCAAATGGAGGGGAGGGGGTGTTGGGGCTTTAAGGAGGTGAGCATGACCTAGTAAGGCTGAAAGGATTGTGTGTGGAGCGAAACCAATAGAATATATAAGAGCAAAGCGTGGCTTCAGATGGGACAGAAGGTTCAGGGCTGAAAGAAAGTAGCAGAAAAATGTTTGTGATGGAGCTGAGGGTGTGGGGAAATGCCAGTAACTGAGCTCAGGCAGAAGATAACCCAGGAATGTAGAAAAGATAAAGATTTTATGGTGAGAATAAAGAGGGAGAGCGGCAGAACTGTAATGACAAAGTGAAAGTGATCGCACGTGTGATAATCAGTCTGTGGTGGGGGAGGGGGAGAAGCGGGAGTTGTGTGACGGAGGAAAAACAGATGGCGGCTGCGTGCGTGCACGCTTTAGGCCGCCAAATGCCTGTGATGGCACTTTCAAAAGCCGCTTAAAAGATGTCTCACAGAGCAGCGCATGGCTCAGTGAGACCTAAAAAAGCCAACTGTCTCAGTGGCATTTTCAGAATTGTGACTTAAAATCCGACTTTACCATTTACAGAGAATTTTAAATTGCAGTTCATTGGAGTATAAACAGTATGTTTCCACCTGCTGCCAATTTTAAAGTTATCACTTACTAACCCTAGTGCTAGTCAATGGGAGAGAGAGGCCTTACAACAGTGAAAAAAGACTTTAAGAGTTTTTCACTTCCTGGACATGTAAAACCTAAACACGTGTCCTGCTTTTTAAATCTACATGGACGCTGTCCTTTGAGCCTTTAATGCCTTCCTTAGGGGTGACTTGTAAGTATTAGAAATGAAGATTTAGGCCTGACAAAGGAGGTATTTTGCCAGTACGAAATGGTAGTTTAAGACTGTACTACAGGCTGCAGTGGCAGGTTTGAGACATGTTTTAAAAGGCAATGTTAGTGGGTGGCATAATTAATTCTGCACGCCCACTAGTAGTATTTAGTGGGCCTGCAGGTCCTGGGTACATGTAGTACCATTTGCTAGGGACTTACAAGTAAATTAAATATGGCATTCAAGTGCAGGCCAAATTTACCATGTTTTAAGGAGGGAGCACAATCACTTTACCATAGTTAGCAGGGAGAAAGTGTACAGAGTCCTAATTTAGGCAACAGCAATAGGTTCAAGTAACAGAAGGCAAAAGCTGGGGGTGAACCTGCAAAAAGGGCCAGGTCCAACAGAGACCATCATCCTTTTGTCACTTTGTCCCTTGGCAGCCTTTGCTCATTGAGCAGCAAACTGTGATTTTTCCTCCTACTTTGTCTAATAGAAAAACATTAAGCCGGAAACATTCATAATTAGTTTATTGCAATAACAATGGAAAAGGAAACATTTGGGTGATGTTTGGGAAGACAAACTGGCAGTGCTGTTGTTAGCAAAGTGAGACAAACCAGGTTGTACAGCTCACAAATAAGGAAATGAGGGATCGTAGGCGACAAGAGGTTGTCTGGAGGTTTGGTTCATTCTCTCCTAAGCATCCCAAAATAAAATGTAAAAAAAAAAAATACAAAAAGATAGCTTGTCGTTAAATGCTGTTTTGGAATTATTTCATCAAAAACTGTTTTGTCATAATGGCAGTTGGTAAGATTACATAGCTCAAAGGTGTCTGTTATGTCTGAATGTGACCGCCCAGTTGTACATCAAGAAGAAGCATAACACAGTCCAAGTTTCATGTAGGTTTCTTTATTCAGCAAGTAAAGATGCTTAGTGAGCGGTCCGGAACACCACTGAGCTGGCTGCAAGGTGCCGTATGGTTCTCACACATCAGAGGACTCCAGAACGGAAGGCACTGCAGTCCCCCAACAATTGTGTGGGCTGAGTACTCCCGCCTAGTCGCAGAAGCATCCGGTTGGACTTGTGCTGTGGTTCGGGTCTCTGCCATGTTGCTGTGTGGTTTGTGGACTCCCGCCTGCCTGGTAGCCAATTGGAAGGGGGGACGCCCTGTTAACAGCTTTAAGTAGGGTTTCGGCTGTGACGCAGCTGCTAGTAAGCAGCACTGGTGTGGTTTGTGGCAGGGAGGGTTGAGCGGAGAAGGGGTCCCCCCTGAGTGCCTGATTTGCTGCTGCCTCCACAGTTAAGGCCCTAACAGGTGGCCATTTGCAATATACTTCTGCAGGAGCGAGTAGATAGCTTAATCAAAGATCTGAGGAGACCAAGGGCAATCCTTGGCTCTCAGCGAACAACTAGCCACCAAGATTAATTGGAGGCCAAGCAGAGCTGCTTAAAGCAACACCTAATTATTTGATCCTATCTGCTCATTAGCCCTTGCAAAGAGCCTTTGTACACTAAATTGGTCTTATTAACCTAGATCTATTTGCCTGCATTAAACTGGCTCTCTTATCAGTACCAAAACTGACATCATAATTTCAAAATCAATTCAAAACTGACAATTGCAAAACTAGTAACAATAGGAGTATCAGGTAATGCCCTTTTTCCTAGTCCCTTACATTCCTGGGAGTATAGCCCACATACAACGGAAGGCATGGTAAAAAGAGAGCGTAGGGGAAACACATAAATAAAACGGCAAGCAAAACCTCATAAAGCCTCGGCTATCCTTTATCCTATCCGTGTAGCGTATATGGACTGTACATAGTTATGGCCCCCACACACCCGATCTTATAAAAGATCAGCCATCGATTTTTCCAGTATTCAGACAAAAAATGTGAGACCTTTTAACGCTTCACCCAAATCAAGCCACAAGCCCTAAGTCATACGTGGCCTTGTCACCTCCATCTCCAAATCCCAACGAGCGACCAAGTTCAGAGGGACCTAAAGAAAATAGCCACCTCTACTTTTTCAGTCAGAGAGCCACCTCCACTTCTTCTGTCAGAGAGCCAGCTAGCAGACACAGGGGTGTGGAATTTCTATAGTCCGACGTCCAGACCATATTGTTTGGGGTCAAAGACCAGTTTTCATGTTTATTTTGTCCTTGTGACAAGTAGGCCCAACCCCCTGTAGCACAAACCCTTTGGCTGCCAGAATACAGTACCACATTATGGATCAGGGAAGGGCATTGTCAGCAGTTAAGGAAATAGTTGTGTCCATGTGAAATGCAGTTCAAACTTGTATTTATGGTTCATTAATAAGAAGCCTTTATTATTAGGGTGAGTGCTCTAAGGAAATGTAAGTTCAAACTGCACTACTGACAGTGGTCCCAGTAAAAAAATGTGTACGCACGTTTGCATAGTTTAGCAATATGAGGCTACATATAATGCTTTGAGGATTCTCCCTGATTAAATTACGATGATGGATTCAACTCAGGTCTGTGACTGGGGGCGAGTGTCTGAAAAGTTTCAGTGCCCCCTCCATCATCTCCTTGTGTTTGCTTTGTTCCCCCTAATTTGGCAGGGTATGCCTAGACGTGGGCCCCTTGCTCACTTTGCAACTTGATTCAAGCTAGCCTGGCTGATGAAGGGTGTTACCCCGAATCTGGTCCCATGATGCTTTTTTCTGGACCAGGAAAGACCTGGCTTGGCAGTTCGGGCTGGACTCTTCCCATGAAGTACAGGGTCAAGACTGATTTGCATATAGCTGGGTCTGAACCTGGGGGCGACGTGAGCTATGGAACGATGATGGATTCAGATTCAACCCAGATCTGTGACTAGAAGTGATTGTCTGAAAAGTTTCAGAGCGCTGTCCATCATCTCATTGTGTTTGCTTTGTTCACCCTAATTTGGCTGGGGATGCCCAGACGTGGGTCCCTTGCTCACTTTGCCACTGGGTTCAAGCTAGCCTGGCTGATGAAGGGTGTTACCCCGAATCCTGTCCAAGGATGCTTTTTTCCGGGCCAGGGAAGATCTTGCTTGGCAGTTCGGGCTGGACTCATCCCATGAGGTACGGGGTCAAGACTGATATGCATATAGCTGGGTCTGAAGAGGGAGGGCGGCGACGAGAGCTAAGGAACGATGATGGATTCAACCCAGATCTGTGACTAGGGGTGATTGTCTGAAAAGTTTCAGCTCTCCGTCCATCTTCTCCTTGAGTTTGCTTTGTTCGCCCTAATTTGGCTGGGGGTGCCCAGACGTGGGTCCCTTGCTCACTTTGCCACTGGATTCAAGCTAGTCTTGCTGATGAGAGGTGTTAACCTGAAACCAGTCCCAGGATGCTTGTTTCCAGTCCAGGGAAGACCTGGCTTGGCAGTTCGGGCTGGGTGGTTCCCATGAGGCACAGTGTCAAGATTGATTTGCAAATAGCTGGGTCTGAACTGGGGTGGCAAAGTGAGCTAAAGAACGATGATTAATTCAACCCAGATCTGTGACTGAGGGTGAGTGTCTGAAAAGTTTCAGCGCTCCGTCCGTTATCTCCTTATGTTTGATTAATTTAGAGAAGCCGCAGTAAAACCGTTGATCGCTGCTTAACAAATAGTTTATGAATGCAACAGCTTAAAGAACAATCCTTGTTAGTCCTTTCCTTAATTATAGTTTTTTTTTGCAAATCACCTAGTGTCGCAAGTTAGACTCAATGTGAATTGGAACTCTAATTGGTGCTTTTTTAGGTCTCGGCCTGCGTAGGCTGCACTTGCGCAGTCTCGCTGGCGAGATTTTATGTTTTACAGAGTGGGGCTTAATCCCGCCCCTCCATTGGCTGGCTTCCTAAATGGAGGCCAGCCATTGGAGAAGAGGGGCGTCTGTCCTTTTAAGCCCCGTCTTTTTCGGAATGAGGGGCGTGTTTTTTTAAGCTCTTTCTCTCCTCTTCCGATTGACTGGAATTTTACATTCCAGCCAATGGCAAAAGGCGAGAAAGAAAAACACGCCCCCCAGTCGGAAAATGACGGGGCGTTTCTCTGAGGCATTTCTACTTGACCTCGGAGAAACATGGTGGTGTCATGGCGTGGTCCGCTTTCCTGCCGGAGCTCGCTTGTTGAGTGTTTGAAACACAAGCCTTTGACACCACCACACATACTTCTCACGCTTTATCTAAGGTCTCACTGTTTGTAATTCTATGGCAGTCGTGTGCGGGGCTCTCGCTTTTGGAGCCTTAATAATAGTGAGTCCCTTGTTCACTTGGCCACTGGATTCAAGATAGCCTGGCTGATGAGGATTATGAATCCGAAACCGGTCCCAGGATGCTTGTTTCCGGTCCAGGGAAGACATGGCTTGGCAGTTCGGGCTGGACTGCTCCCACAAGGCACAGGGTCAGACTGATTTGCATATAGCCATGTCTGAACTGGGGTGGCTGAGTGAACTAAAGAATGGTGATGGATCAAACCCAGATCATTTGACTGGGGGTGAGTGTTTGATTTGTTCAAACGCTCCATCCATCATCCCCTTTTGTTACGCCTTAATAATAGTTACAGGCCGCCCTTATCTCAAATTTTCGAGCCCCACCTAACGGGGGTATTGTGCGTGGAGCCCCGGGGGAAGTCCTGGACGCATGTTTTGGGAGGCCCCGTCTCCTCGCACACCTCAGTGTCGAACCTGGCTCGTGCTCGGGAGGCGGAGAGCAGATCAATGTGCTGCGGGGAGGAGGCGCCAGAGGCCGCTGGAAAGAGGGGAGGAGGATACGGAACTTCCTCCCTGGATGCCGGAACTGTGCTGCTCCGAAGCCGGGGCTCCGTGGGAGTCCTGGACGCATGTTTTGGGAGGCCCCGTCTCCTCACACACCTCAGTGTCGAACCTGGCTCGTGCTCGGGAGGCGGAGAGCAGATCAATGTGCTGCGGGGAGGAGGCGCCAGAGGCCGCTGGAAAGAGGGGAGGAGGATACGGAACTTCCTCCCTGGATGCCGGAACTGTGCTGCTCCGAAGCTGGGCTACAGCGGCTGCGGGAGGCGGCTGGAGCCGGTGCAGGAGGCACCTGCAGCGGGTGCCCACGCGGGGTTCGCCGTGGATGTGGTGAAGCTGGGCTCTGGGACCCGGGCAGCAGCCGCCGCGCCGCTTGCACCCGTCAGAAATGTGGCTGAAATCTGAGGAGGTGGTGCTGAAGAGTGCCCTGAAGCTCTGGGTTACACACAAGTCCAATAACTACTTCGTCATTCAGCGGCGGCGAGGGCATGTGGACAGTGGGGGCCCCCTTCACTGGTAGGTGCTGGTGCTCTACTAATTTACTTCTCCGCCCCTTCCTTTGTCATACCTAAGGAGTAGAATTGATAGGGTGATCTGTAGCACACCTCAGTCTCCAAGTGCACCTTGTCAACACTGTGCCTTCCAAGCCACTCCATATTTCCCCTTACTACTCCTCTACCCCACATCAACGACACCACCTTGTCACCAAGCGATCCCAAACCTTTTTACCACTGCTTTTTTCCCATTGCTAAACCAAACCTCTGCCACCTTTTGGAGCTCTTTTCCATTAGCATGCAAGCTTGCGCCTCCTTCCCTGGGTTTGCTCAACCACCTTCCGCCTGTCTTGCATTCCGATGTTTCTACCATTGTATTTATTTATGTTGGGCCTTATGTAACACGCTACATGCCACTTCAGCTGCCCTCAGTGGTCGAGTCATGGGAAGCAGAAGGGCTTCGCTGCCGTTTCCCGGGTGCTGTCACGGCTTCTTAGCCCCACGCGCCCCGCACAATAAGGCAACTTTATGGAGAGGAAGATCAGCGTCCAGGGCAAGGAAAGGTGGGGCAGGACCGGGGTGGGAAGAAAGAGGGTGGGTCTCATACTCACTGTGCAATAGGACTGAAGCTGCACCTCGCTTCCAAAATGTACAAGGCATGCACCCAGATGCTACCTGTAGAAGACTCCAAGATTATACAGGAAGGGGAGACAGATACTGGTGGAGAGATCACAGATGAACAGTGGGAGAAGTGTTGTAGGGTCACCCGAGACGTCTCGCTTAACAGTCTCCATAAGTTACTACATTTCAAATTTCTCCGCCGAGCCTATTTTACACCAGTCAAGTCCCACAAGATAGATAATACTAAGTCACACAATTGCTTAAAATGCTTATCCCCACATGCCGACTTTCTACATGTGGCCTAGACCTGTCCTCGCCTACGGTCCAACTGGGCGGCGAGGCATGAGAACCTAGGGAAAATAATTGTAATTCCACTTGTCCCCCTTCCTGAAATTTCCCTCATGGGCTACACAGTTCAGATTCCCAAGAAAGTAAGGAAATTGGCGACTCTGGCTCTTTTGCTAGCAAAGAGGGAGGTGGCCATTCACTGGGGCAGGAAGTCAGCCCCCAAACTACAAGATTGGCTGAACAGCTTAGTATTTTGCAACACCAATGCAGAATTGTACGCCAGTCTTATGCCACTGACGTCCCGACCCAAAGACATATGGGGACCGCTCAGGTTATATCTGGGTGCTACCAAGCAAACTGCTGTTGCACAGGTAGATAACAGCATAGTGCCGGAAGGGGTGGGCTGAGGGATTGATACTGGATACTCTGTTTAGAATACTTGCACCACTGTTTAGTAGGCTTGTAATACATTGACTGCCTTAGTGCTACGGCTTGGAGTGGGATTGTGGGGGGTGTGGGGGGGAGGGCGGATACTGACGACTGATAGTTGTTGCCTCTGCACTGGTCGATATATTGTCCATTTTAATATCGCTAAATGACAGGATCAATTTGTTTTAAATATCAAGAGACTTTACGCAATGCAATGTAAACGTCATCCTTTATTTGAAAAAGAAAGTGTTATAAAACATTTTTTGAAAGCTGCACCTCGCTGATGAGGGTTAACTAAGCTTACAGGGGTTGCTTATTGTCCCATCCAGGCAGTTGTTGAAGCGTAACTAGAACCATATCAGATAATTGTGAGTTTATTTTCCCTATCCGCGTTTCATACCTCACTCAAAGTCCGGGACCTCTGACAGATCTTGTTCTGTGCCGAGAGGGGTTGAATATAAAGGGTGCCAACAATCATCCAATGAGGACCTGGAGTTGGATAACTGAACTAGAGACTGGAAATCAGACTCGTATAGATTACTCTCAATACAATACTATAAAGATAGAAAATGATTACGGCTAGCTCAAATCTCCAGAAGAAATGGAGGAGAGCCAAAATCATGCACACTAAGACTTCTGTTAAAGCAATGCGAAATAATAGCATTGGTATTAGATGTTCTGAGTTCTCTCTAATATGATCCCTTCTGGTAATTTGTCAAAGATAAGAATGTACACCCCAAATAAATCATGATAGCTGAGTCGTAATGATTTAGTTTAGTTTATCAGAAATCTAAGGTAAGCAAGTGCATCAGTGTCTCAAAATTAAGACAATTAGTCAGATACTAATAAGAAATTGAAATAAAACACCAAAGCTCAAGAGTTCAGGAAGGGACATGAAACATGCCAGTTCAAACAGTCTCCAGAAAGGAAGGGACCCCTCAGCGCATACAGCGTATGCGTCAGTATGTAAGAGAAGCCAGGTGAGCCCGCATCGGGCAAGTCAAGATTTGTCAAGGAAAAGTTCTGAAATGACACAATTCATCTGTCACTCACTCCAGCCAGGCAGGTAGAAAAAACAGCTGCAGTGTGTGTCCTCTATGACCATTAACTCAAGCAATATTAGATTCTTGAAGTTCCGGGGGTGACACCTTCTGGAATCACCTCATCTGGTCTGATCACTGACCATTGGTCAGTTCATATAGGAGGGATGCCAGGCAACATAAAGAAGACACAAAATGCAGAAGAATAGGTGGGACCATTGCGCAGTCCTTAAGCAATCCAGTTTGAGAAAGCTAGAACAGTGCTTCTTTAACAAGAGCAAATAGGCATGTTCAAGAGGACAGTTTCCCACGCAGCTGGTTAGGATTGTCACATATACTGTAGCAAGATGTCTCGTACAGTACATGAGAACTCGGGAAAGAAAAAACTGTTGCACATTACTTGTTATACTGAAGAGGTCTCTCACAAAGAGTGGTTGCAGTAAGGCAAGAGACTTTTCATATTCAGTTTGGCCTACATTAAATCATGCTAACATAATGTGAAAAATATAGAATTATTTAGCATAGTTTTATAAGAGATCATTAGATGTTATGATTCTAGTATGACTTTCGATGCACTTGAATGCAAAATTTCCTAGCTAACGTGCAGGAAAGTTTCAATTCTATTAAGGAGGCGGAGGCGAGGATTAGGCTTTATCTTTCATCACTTTTATTCTCCAGCAGCCTTTCAAAGGTATCAACACAGTAAATAAAACTTAATTTCCCATGAACACAGGGAAAAAATGAACATGAAAAGTGTCCAACATCATCAGCCAATCATATAACAGGACGCCTCATATCCTCTTCTGCTGGCGCTCTATCATCCTCCTCTTTCTTCCTGCGACCCCTCATGGCAGTCTTCCAAACTATTCGTGCTTGCCCATATTCGAACCTAAGGTAAAGGAACAGCAGTCAGATCGGGAGCACCAACTCCGTGAACAAAAAACCCTCACAATGGCATTGATCATCTAGCAATAATAAAACACAACAAACAGTATCAGAAACTCCAGATGCATCATAAAAGAGTTACTCACCGTACCAACGAAGATTTCTGGGAGGGCAAGGAACGTCGGGTGGGCTAATCCTCGCCTCCGCCTCCTTAATAGAATTGAAACTTTCCTGCACGTTAGCTAGGAAATTTAGCATTCTATGTCAGGTGCGGAGGCTTCTGATTAGGCTAGTTCAAAGCTTATCCACCACCAAAGAACCTAGGGAGACCACAGGCTTAAAGTAAAACCTCTTGAATGTTGAATCGGAGGACCAGTCCGCCGCATTCAGGATGTCCTCCAGCCGTGCTCCCAGACTAAAAGCCTTGAATGCCATTGCACCCCTCACAGAGTGAGCCCCAAAACGAGAAACATCTATACCCACTTCCTGCATAATCCACCGGATCCACCTGGCAATGGTAGGGGATGAAACCGCCCACTGTGGTTTCGTGAGCGCAATAAATAATTGCTTCACACCCTGTGGGCGTACATCTATTAAGCGCTCGAACCACACACAACTTTGGGACGTCAGGAAAAGCCGGATACGAGACCAAATGAGAATTGCACTTAGTACGTCTAGAAATATGGAAGGTCACTCCCTCTGGGGTAAAAACCCTACCCGTGAGATCAAGAACCCTCCCGTCCGAAACTCGTCTGCAAGAAATTAAACATAACAACATCGCTAGCTTTGCTGAGATTTGTTTCCTGGACAAGTACTTGTTGGAAGGCCACGACCTAAACAGGTTCAGGACCTTGTTCACATCCCATAAAACAGAGTAGCGTGGTTCAGGGGGAACCGAGAGCCTAATGCCCCTCAAACGCTTGCAGACCAAAGGATGCTCTCCAATCGGAAGATTATCTACTGGCACATGGCCCGCCGAAATGGCGGAGTGAAAGGTATTAATCGAACGATAAGCTAAGCCTTCCTTCGCCAACGAGGCTAAGAAATTAAGGACATGGACAACATCGGCCCCCACCGGATCCACCTGTCGTCGGAGACACCAACAGCCCCAGCTGGACCAAGCTGATCGGTATCTCTTGTTGGTGATGTCAGCCCAGGATTTCTCGAGTAACGTGGCAGCATCCTGCGAAAGGCCTGGGACTTGCCAGCGTCGCCTGTAACCCGCCAGGCCATCAGGCTTAGGCTGCCCATGGACAGAAGATGGTGAGGATTCCCCTGAGGGTCTTTGAGGAGATCGGGACGCTGGGGTAGAGGGATTGGAAAAGCCAGGGAAAGTTCCATCAGAACTGGAAGCCAGGCTTGTGACCTCCATATCGGTGTAACCACCACCAGGTCCGCCCGCTGTCTCCTCACTTGGGTCGACAGCCTCATGATCATTGCAAAGGGAGGAAACGCGTACCCCTGCTCCTTGCTCCAGTCCTGTAAGAATGCATCCACTGCCAGTGCCCCCGGATCCGGACGCCAACTGTAATAGCGGTTCAGTTGTGCGTCCAACCGGGAGGCAAAAAGGTCCACTGAGAACGGACCCCACCGGTCCTGAATCCCCTTGAAGACCTGGGGATGAAGCTGCCATAGACTGGTATCCTTCCAGTGGCGCGAGCACCAATCCGCCACTTGATTGGAAGTTCCCGGCAGATGTTCCGCAGACAGGGATGTCTGATTGGCCAGACAATACTCCCAAAGATTTCGCGCGAGATTGGTCAGCGCTTTGGAACAAGTCCCTCCAAGATGGTTGATGTAACGTACCGCCGCCACATTGTCCATCTTGAGGAGGACGCAACTCTGGATCCTGTCCTTCGTCCAGCACTTCACCGCAAAAGAGCCCGCCATCAGCTCCAGACAATTGATATGAAGTGCCTGTTCTGAAGATGACCATCTTCCGCCTGCAGATACGTCGCCGCAGCGAGCGCCCCAACCTGATCCGCTGGTGTCTGATTCGATGATCAGGTCTGGTTTGGAGCCGAATATGGCTCGGCCGTTCCAAGCCTCCATATGGTCGACCCACCATTGTAACTCAGTCCTGGCCTCGTCCGTGAGGGGGACGACTTGCGAATAGGTGAGAACCTTCAGCAAGTGGAAGGTTTTGAGACGTTGAAGGGCCCTGTAGTGCAGAGGCCCCGGGAAAATCGCTTGGATTGAGGACGACCGAAGGCCCACCACCCTTGCCAGATGGCGCAACTGAATTGTGGGCCTCGTGAGAGTGCGCCTCAGCTCGTGTCGGATCTTGGACAACTTCCGTAAGGGCAAGGATAAATTGGCCTCCACCGAGTCGATCATACACACCAGGAACTGCATCCTCTGGGCCGGACGGAGATCGGACTTGGCTTCGTTGAGCACAAACCCCAGGGATTCCAGAAGGGTCACCGCCGTCCGCAACTGGGTCCCCAACCTGCGCGGACACTGACACATTAACAGTATGTCGTCCAGGTAGATTATTAACCGCAGGCCCTCCGAGCGAAGGCGCTCCACCACTGGCTTCATCACCTTGGTGAAGCACCACGGGGCGGACGACAGTCCGAAAGGAAGGGAGGTGAATTCTAAAGTCCGGGAGTCCCATTGAAACTGCAGAAAGCGTCTGTGTGGGGCGAAGATTGGGACCGTCAGGTAGGCATCCTTCAGGTCCAGGCGGACCATCCAGTCCCCTTCCTGGAGCAGATCCCGCAGGAGGTGAATGCCCTCCATTTTGAAGTGGCGATAAACAAGCCACCCATTGAATTCTTTGAGGTTTATCACCGGCCGATATCCCCCATCCTGCTTCTCCACAAGGAAGAGGTTGCTGAGGAACCCCCATGGGTGTAGAGTAGAAGGAGCAATCGCTCCTTTCCTCAGTAGTTCCGAAACTTCGTTGTCTATTAGAACCCTCTGCTCTCTGGTAAAGACTATAGGGCTGGACCGACGGGGTTGCCAGGGTTGGCCTGAAAACTCTATTCGGAACCCACAGACGGTTTGTAAAACCCAAACGTCTGAGGTAAGCAAAGACCAATTGTGAAGAAAACATTGGAGTCTGCCCCCCAACTGCACACCGTGCATCCCCCCGTATTCTCACCTCTCTGGTTGGTGTATCCGCCGTCTCCTCTGCCTCTGCCACCGCGGTGACGGGGGAAACCTCTGATCTGGTAAAAGTTCCCGAATTTGTCGGGATCTTGATATTGTCCTCGCTGGGACTCGCCTTGCCTGAAGGAGGCTCTATTCTGGGACCTGCCAGTCGAGCGCCCGCTGCCACGACTGGCTGCTCCAAAAACACGTGGAAAGAGACACGGAGGCCTTGCAGTCGTGGCTGATCGAAAGGCTGGACGATCTTGCCCCACAAGTAGTCCCTCGGTCCACGGTAGCACGGCAATCTGCGCCGTGGTTTACAGAGGCGCTGAGGGTGGCTCGCAGTCAGTGCAAGGTTGCTGAGCGGGCCTGGCGCCTTCAGTATAATGGGAAGGCCAAACTTGCCTACAGGGCGGCTATTAAGGCCTATCACCGGGACATCCTTGGGGCCAAGAAAGAATACCTTGCTAGGAGGATTGAGGCGGCGGCGAATTCCTGTAAGGAGATCTTCACTGTGGTGAAGGAGTTCACGTCCCCCAGCTCCCAGACACCTCCGCTAGTATCATCGGAGGCGTGGGCATGTGATCTTGCCAGCTTCTTCACCAACAAGATCAAGGCGATTCAAGCCTCTTTCTCGGAGAGCGCCGTGGAGAGTGGTTGCGGCCCCGGTGCGGGATGTGAGCTACCGCCCTCGCCTGTCGCTGTCTTGACAGACTTCCCTGCTGTCACGAGCGAGGCGTCGCGGGTGCTGCTTGCCAGTCTTAAATCTGGTTCGCCACTTGACCCCTGCCCCGCCAAATTTTTGGCTGAGATGGCGGCAGTGGTGAATCCTCTGGTTAATCCTATCCTCAACGCCTCCTTGAGGGAGGGGAGGGTGCCTTGTACCTGGAAGAGGGCGATGGTCATCCCCCTCTTGAAAAAGCCAGGTCTTGATGCTGAGGTCTTGGCCAATTACAGGCCAATTTCACTCCTGCCGACGTTGGCTAAGATCACCGAGAAACATGTTCATGGCGTCTTGTCGAGCTTTTTAGAAACTAACCATCTGCTCCATCCTTCCCAATCCGGATTCCGTCCTAATTTTAGCACGGAAACGGCGCTGTTGGAGGTCTCGGAGATCATCAGGGAGACTTTGGATGTTGGTGGCAAGGCCATGTTAGTCATGTTGGATCTGTCGGCGGCCTTTGACACCGTCCCTCATGCGGCGCTCCTCGCCAGGCTTCATGACATCGGCATTAGGGGGACGGTGTTCAAATGGTTTACATCTTTTTTGGAAGGCCGCCGTCAGACGATCTGGGTCTCGCAGTGCTCCGCCGAGATGCCGCCTCTGGGGGTCGGGGTTCCACAGGGCTCTGTGTTGAGCCCATCATTGTTTAACATCTTTATGTCCCCTTTGGCGGCGGCGGTGGAGGCTTACGGGGCCCAGATCGTGTCCTACGCCGATGATACGCAACTCCTCTTCACATGTGGCAAAGATCAGCCATTTGATGGAGAGGGGATTCGGGCCTGCTTGGCCATGGTATTCGATTGGTTCCAGCACAACAACCTGAAGGCCAACTCCAGCAAATCGGAGGTTCTATTTTTTGGATGTGCCACTGACCCTGAGTGGCGGCAATGGTGGCCGGTTGAAATGAGCCCTCCGGCACAGTCATCCTTGGTTGCCAAAAATCTCGGGGTTAAACTTGACAATAAGTTGTCATTGAGAGCCCATGTACTTGGTCTGGTGGGCGCCTGCTTCGGTATTCTGAAGATGCTCCGCAAGTTTCTTCCATTGCTCTCTGCGGAGCACAGGCGGATTACCGTGCAGGCGCTCATTGGGTCCAGGCTGGATTATGCCAATGCCCTCTTCCTTGGCCTTCCAGACTACCTGGTCCAGCGTTTACAGGTGGCGCAAAATTCTGCTGCCCGTGCGATTTTTGGCCTGCATAGGCGATCGCGAGCTTCGGGGCTGCTACAGAAGCTCCATTGGCTGCCTATCCGTAAGCGGATTATGTTCAAATCCCTTACGTTGATGCACAAGGCACTGTTTGGCTCCGGGGCCGGGTATTTACGGCGCAGGCTGATCTTTTACCGCCCTGCTCGCCTACTGCGTTCTGCGTCTCTCTTTACTGCCGTGGTTCCTCGCGTGCGGAAGGCCCGCACTGGGGGCCGCTCTTTCGGCTTTAAGGCACCTCAGTTGTGGAACTCCCTACCACTGGCGCTACGCAGTACTCCTAATCTGCTTCAATTTAGGAAGAGCCTGAAGACATGGCTTTTTAATGTCCAGTTGCTCTTTGGGTGGGTCTTTCTTTTCTGTATTGTTTCGTGTTATGTTATTACACACTGAGTTGTTTGTGGAAAGCGCCGGGACACTCTGTCGGAGTAGCCGTGCGCTATATAAATTCATTTTAACATAACATAACATAACATAACAAATATCCGCTTGATTGACGTCTGGGCTTTGTCTAGGGAATTGAAAGTATTCACAAATTTTCCGAGCTCCTTAACGAAGGGATCTCCGAAGAGATTCCCGACCGCAATCGGTCCCGCTTCCGTAGTGGCCAATTCTCCTAATTTGGGGTCTATTTTAATAAGAATGGACCGACGTCTCTCAGTAGAGATCGCCACATTAGCATTGCCTAGGAACATAATAGCTTTTTGTGCCCAACCCGAAAGCATCTCGGGAGAGATCAGGGCACCTGAGGCCTTGGCATCCTCCGCCATATCTAGTATTTTCGCCAACGGCCCCGCAGTATCCAACAATTTGTCTTGGCACGCTCGCCAAGAGCGATCAATGCCTTTTTTCGGGTCTTTGACAAACTTCGTCAAAAAGGTAGACATCTTGGTGTCAATCTCCGGTGTGACTGCGACCATACCCTCCAAGGAGGGACACGGGCACTCCGCTCGCAGGCAACTACGGACCTCCTGATCAAGGGACTTGCGTAACCTAGAGAACATATAGGCCGCCACCTTAGGGGCCGGAACCCTTTCTTCTCCAAAGGCTCTACCACCCTGGTCACTGCCTTTAGGATAGAGGAGTCCATCACTTGACAGAAGTGATCATCCACTGGTAGGTACATGATCTCTTCTGACTCCTCATAATAGTCCTCATATTCCATTATGGGATCGCAGATCAACTACTCTGCGCAAGAAGAAGGGGAGTCAGTAGAGTGCAGAACCCTGTAATTGAAAGCCCCCACGTAGGAATGCACAGGCAATAGCCTTGGGACCTTGCACCCTCTCAATTCCGAGGGAAAAACGTAATCCTGCCTGGGATGGTCCCTGAAAGCACTGTACAACGGTCTTACCCGCCGCGCGAGTGTTCAGGCTCCAGGCAGGGGCTCTGATAATAAGCAAAGCCCAGCGTGTCAATTTCGCGGCCAGAAACCCCGTCTTCCCCCGCTTTGTGCATGCAACGGCGGAATTAGACGACCCGCCGCTGCCCGGGGGGGTAGAGCTCTCACCGGAGCTGTAGCGCAAGGGCGCGCGGTCCCCTAGCGGCGGGAGGCCGCACCGCGCTCGGAGCCTACTGAGAGGAAAAGCCGCGAAAGGAGCGAGAGCCGCTCCAGCGGTGACGCCGACACCAAAACGCTGCCTGTAAGCGCGCAGCCCTGCAACCGGTGTCCGCAAACGCCAAATACAAAACCCAAGCCGCTAAACACAGCAATCTTTAACACCACAGAAGGAAAGAAAAGTCACTCATCTGCATGCTGCTGGAGCAGCGAAGAAAGAGTAGGATAGAGCGCCAGCAGAAGAGGATATGAGGCGCCCTGTTCTATGAATGGCTGATGATGTTGGACACTTTTCATGTTCATTTTTTCCCCGTGTTCATGGGAAATGAAGTTTTTTTTACTGTGTTGATACCTTTGAAAGGCTGCTGGAGAATAAAAGTGATGAAAGATAAAGCCTAATCAGAAGCCTCCGCCCCTGACATAGAATTCATTCACTAAGGTTCACAAATAATACGTGCCAGTATGACAGACCAACGTGTAATTCTATTTAAAACATTAGTTAATTAAGTTAAGTTCGTTCTGAGTGCACTGCATTATACATGTATGAAATACAATCTATAAACGTCTCATAAAGGCGTTATTAATTAGGAATGTGTGGCACCTACTTTTCGTCTGTCATGTTGGTGCTCCTGTTTACATGAGAAAAAGATTTTAATCGAATTCATCATCATATTGAGGTTTAAGCATTAATATTTGATACATTTTCATTTATTATTCACATATAAATGTTAATAGAAGTAGTGGTAAATCCCATAACCTGAAAATTCATCATTTTACATGTTTTCTAGCACGTTAATAAAATGTAGTTTGTTTCTTTAATAAATCACGATCTATATTGTAAGAATGATATAGTATAAACTACACGTTTTCTGCATGCTTTTACGATGCAGTAACTAAAATTCTCTTTTTTCGTCATCTTTTCTTGAACGTGTAGTTGGTGCACGTTTATTAATTTTCTCTCAAAGGTGTCATGATCAGTTTTCTGAGGTCTCTAAAGTGTAGTGTCGATTCTCCAATTAACATGAAGAGAGAATCTTGATTTCATTAAAGACATACGGAGGCTAACATTATACAAATACTTTTATTTGCTGCCCAACATGCAGCCCTTTAAAGAATACTATTACATCACAATAAAATAGAACTTTAACACATAGTAACTAGGATGAGCAGGCTCCTATCTTCGCCTCTCCAACACTGTTCAGGCTGAGCTGTTTCTTTTGGAGCAGGACCAAGACTAGTTTCCATATCGCTTGTTTCAGTCCGGAGTGTCACGATGGGCAAAAAAATAGCAGACTAAAATGCGGCCCGAATAATTACCAGTTACAGATTCATTCAATCATTCTACCTATCAACATTTTTGTTTCTCCAAGTTTGAAACAAGCAATCCTGACTCCTAGAACATGCTAGCATCATCACATTCCACAGAGAGAAGAGCTACGGAAAGAAGAAACATGCAAGAACAAGATAAAGAACATGCTGTCCCTTACAGAAACAACGAAGGTGACACATACAGGCATCACACAAGAGAACAACAAATGAAAAAAGCATAGAAAACATCACACGGGGGGCATACCATCAACCCACAGTCCCCATGATGCAGTATGCTCTCTCAGTGAAAAACAGCCAAAGCATTTAGCGTTCTGCCTACTGGAGTACTGCGCAGATCACAGGCAAAGGAATCCCTGCCCAGTGGAATTTGCATTACCACGGTCAAAGAGTTAGTCATCCCAAGAGTGGACTTTGCATTCACCCCAGCAGAAAGAGGCCCATTCAGTGGTGTCCACTCTTTTCATACACACCCCAATAGGTATCCCATACAGAGGAGTTTCAAACGTCCATGCTAACAGAAAAGGATATTCCACTCAGTGGAGAGGAGAGGCCCTCTCCATTCGCAGCAACTATCATTTGCGCACTACTACATAAATAAAGGGTTAGGTGTAGCTTTGTAGGAGAAATGAGGCATCAACCCCACAACACCACTCATTTCACATGTACACACCAACATTTTATTTATTTATGGTATTTGTAAAGCACAAACAGGCGGTGATCCAAAGGCCTCTGCCCACTGCACAAACACTCCTCCCAAAGAGATATCAGGGTGCTGAATTGCTGTGGGCTCGATGGGCTGAGGCATCAGCATTCTTCTGATGGAGGCCCAGCTAATATCTTAGGGTTAGTGTGAAAAAAGACAGATTTTTAGGTGTTTTCTAGACCCGATATGATTCTTGGTAAGGCGGAGATCCAAAGGCAGTAAGTTCCAGTGGGCCCCTGCCAGGTGAAAGAATGCGTGATCGTCAATTCCTACTTTTTCAATACGTTTAGTTTTGGATACTGCTAGATTCAGTGATCTCAAATTTCACGTTGGCTTATAGAATTCTACCTTTGATTGTAGTATTGCTGGGTCAGATTCATTGAGTGCTTTGAGAGCATGGCAGAGGAATTTTAATTTGACTCTTTTCTTCATTGGCAGCCAGTGCAGGGTTTTTAGATGGGCTGATTCCGAGCTATATCTGTTTTTGTTACAGGTAAGCTTGGTGGCTGCATTTTGTATTACCTGCAGTTGTTTGTAGAGATAGTCTGCCGTTCCCACATAAAGTGCATTCCCGTAGTCTAATCTACTCGTGATTAGAGGTTGGACTACTGTTCTTCGCTAGTCAACGGGTATCCAGTGGAAAAGCTTTCTTAACAGCTTGAGTAGGCCAAACCATTTGGAGTTGACTTGATCCTGTATAGATAGTGAGTCACAGATTAAAATACTGAGAATTTGTGTCACTTTCCGGGCTCAGGAGCTGAGCACAGAGAGGCAGACCACAATTATGAGTCCCAGATCTGATTGGCATGGCCGAAAAGTAGAATCTCCGTTTTATTGGTGTTCAACTTCAAACAATGTGCTAACATCCAGTTTGCTACCTGGGAGAGACAGCTGGGAAGGTTTTCCTGGTTTCATGATGTTTCTCCCAGTACTACCAGCTGGGTATTATCAGCATATGAACAGATATTAGAGCCCCATTTTCTGACAATTTTTGCAAGGGACAAGACATACACGTTCAAAAGTGTTGGGCTCAGGAAGGTGACCTTAGGGACCCTACATTTAAATATACTGGGAAGGGATCTGAAGTTATCTAGCTGGACTGACAGGGTTCTCTTACTTACAAAAGAGCAAAACCATTTTAGGGCTTTGGAGTGAACTCAGAACTCATGAATTTTTTTTTTATCATTAGTCTATCCGAGACCGTATAGAATGCCGCGGAGATATCAAGTAGAATCAGGACATCAGCCCTGCCCTGATCCACTTCTAATCTGATATTGTCTAGCACTGTTAGGAGAGTAGATTCTGTGATGTTTTTGGCTCTGATGCCTGTCAGTGCTGGATCTAACAGGTTGTTGTTTTCAAGAAAGGCAGATAGGTGGATATTGACCAATCTTTCCAGGACTTCAGACATATAGAGACGCAATGAAATAGGTCGATAATTGGATAAGATGGAATCCTCTTTACCGTATTTTTCACCAAGGGGAGTATTAAAGCTTGCTTCCAAGTATCCGGTTACTCTGCGTTTGAAAAGGAGATATTGAAGATTTGGGTTAGGTAGGGACCTAATATGGGTGCCAGACGAGAGAAAATGAAATGGAGACAGGGGTCAAGTGGGGAGCCAGACTTGACCTCCTCCATTAGTTCTCGACTTGTTCCACATAAAGCTTTGCAAAATTCCCTTGGTGTGCACTAGCGTTTGTGTTGTTGTACGGCTTGTTCTTTCTAAAGTAAAATTGTGCATTTGTTGGCAACATAAACTTTGGACTGGCGCAAGACTCATTCTGAGCACCCCATAGGCTATGTTGGCCTGTAGTCCTGCTAGTTTACAGTGCAACATCTCCACTCCTAACCCTACCGGGTAACAAATGTGTGAAGCCTCAGACATGACAACCCTGATCCCCCAAGGAAATCGTAGTAGCAGGTCTAGAATCCTTTCGCTCGGCCACTTATGCATACCCAGAGAGATGCACAAGAAATACACAACATGCGGTTTCAATATTTATTGAAGCATTGTGATTCTTGATTAAAATATGTGCACTGCAATGATTAATAGAAGGAAACAGAATGTTATAAGCATTATGAGAATGGTGAAAAAGATTAACAATTCAGCCTTTCTACAGATTTCAGAACACTATATGCATGCTTACAAGTACTGTAATATAGTGTACTCCTACCTAGTGCATTCTACCCTATTGTCTCTAAGGTAAGTGGATCTGCCAAATCCCAATCCTGGTGGTCTAACTCACCATTATCTGTGGGTGTCAGCAAACAGCCCCACTTGGTGTAGAGTAGGACAGCATTCCTCTTATGAGGTGACAGGAATCAGATGAGCATGGCCCGACCTCTTTGTGCCACCAAAATGCTCCTCTTAGTAAACAAAGGTTTGATGTTGTGTATGTAATAGCATCGCTATTGTTTATTCTTTTTATTATAGTTCTGTCGCAGAGCGGCCAAAAAACAAATAATATCTTGTGTCCTGAACTTAGCCCTTGTACAGGTGTCTTGATAGTGCTTACGAAATGGTAGTGTAAGCAAACTGAGTTTGAAAAAAACTATCCCATATGTGCTCGCCAATGAGTGTGTGTCAAATGTCATCGTGTTTGGGGAGAGGATGTAGACCGGTGAATGTCGAAGTTGGGGAAGTGGGTTTGAGTCTCTGCAACGACGCTCAACATCCAGTGATTCTGAGCAAATCACTTAATCTCCCCGTGCCTAACAAAAATGAATGTGCCCTCTTGTAACGAAACTGGTGCTACATAAAGCGCTCTGATACACGATATCTTCGGGTCTAGTTTGCGCTATATAAAACTCTTAAACAAAAAAAAGGCAACTTAAGAACATGTGCATGTAAAATGATAATTTCTTAACTTAATACCTCCACGTGACTGTAGGGGGTCAAGGTATTCTCAGGGGAGTTCATCTCAGGATGGCTTTAAGTCAAATGTTGAGTAAATGATGTTGATTTTATCAGTGAAGAAGCTGGTTATGTCTTCACAATGGATAGCTGAGGGAGTGGTAGTCTGTGATACACAGACAGGCTGAGAGAGTTCCTTTACAGTTTTAAATAGTTCTCTGGACGAACTGCCGTTTTCTTCAAGTCTTTTGATGAAACATGCGAAGCACCCTGCAACATCCCAGCTAAAAACACAACATACTCTGGTAAGCAACATACATGGAGACAATCAATGTCTTCCTTGGTTGATAATGACATCCTTTGACAGATTCGTGGGAGACTGTACATTTTGAGATATCAGTTGTTCCTCAAGTCACCAACTGTTTAAAATGTAGAATGCAAAAAATTAGAGTCTTGAGGGAAATGTCCAAAAGAAAAAGAAAATTAAATTTTTCGACAGCCTGCTGGGCAGAAAATCAGGATTATATTAAAGACATGTAGGCTAATATTATGCAATCTCCTTTATTGCCACTACTCACAGCAGCCCCTTTAAAGAACTCGGAAGACAATACAAATTCCAAAGCACATAAAAGGCCAGAACCCCCAGTCATCTTTCTTCTTTTTGCTGCTGTTCCATGCAGATAAGTATAACTTGTGTGCTCTGTTTGTCACGGGGTAATGACTATTAGATTTTTACTGAATGAGCAAATGTGTTTGTTTTTAGTGGCAGTGTAATACGGTGAGTCTGTCATATGTAATCCCTTGAGTGTTTATTTGAGTTAATTTTCTGTTTGGTCTATTGAGCGTTTGAACTATAGGATTGAATTCCAGTTTAAATTGTGTTGAAGTATATTTTCAACACAATTAAAGCCAAACATGTTTGTTGTTTTGCACTATCTTTTGAATGTGGTATGTTGGAGGCATGAGCAGGGCTTTGTTGTGATACAGAGGAGTGAACTGCCTTCAGGCACTTATGGGAAACACAGAGGAAAGACTAGTGAGATAGATGCACACACATGTTGTCATATGTCATATGCATGCTGCACACACTCCCTTGTAGACTACTAATGTCTATGTCGAGATATTTATATAGGCCAACTGTTACTCCTAGGAGTGTCCTGGTGCTGTTGCCAAAGGGTGACAAGGGGAGAAGAGAATGACCTAGGGGATAGAAAAAAGCCAAGTTTCCAGCTTTTTTCGAAACACAGGTGTGGCCTTGATACATCGGAGGGTCAAGGGCAGTTTGTTCCAGATGCAAGAGTCCAAGAAAGGGCTTTCCCCCCTGATCTTGCGTACTTGATTCGCGGGATTCTGGCAAGGCAAAGCTTCGCAGAGCGAAGATTGCTCTGTGGGGCATAGAACATAATTCTGTTTTGTAGATAGCCCGGGCCAGTTCTGTATAGAGCTTTCTAACTCACAAGCAGAGTCTTAAAGATAATCCTCTTCCTTACCGGCAGCCAATGAAGACTCCTAAGAAGACTTGACCCATGGGAGTCATAGGGGAGCCTGAAAATGGTTCAGGACGCTGCATTCTGGAACAGCCGCAGCTAATGTTCCCTCTAATTTTTTGCCTCTGTGTGCAGCAGTGGAGGGTCTCTGTATGCTGCAACCATGGCTATGTGAGCCAGGAACGAAACCGCGCGTGTCTGCGGCGCCAAATGGCACTCAAAACGTTTACTTTAAAAAGTGAAAAGGTGGTGCATTTTCACACATACAGCACCACAATAAGGGTCTTAAGGGCAGTTTGCAAATTGGATAAGCACGCCATGACATGAATTGGTTACACTGGCAAGTACACTTCAAGTTTAGTGGTACCCAAGGTTTCAGAAAAGGGGGTGGTGATGAACAGAGTGTCTGAATTAAGCAGACCACTCTTACCCAGTCCAAAGATCAGGGCTTGATCCATCACCGTTATTTAGCTCACTGCCCCATCCCAGCTCAGAACCTGGCTATATGCAAATTAGTCTGTCCCTGGCCCAGTGCATCATGGGAACAGGGCAGACCAAACTACCAAGCCAATTCTTCACCAGAAAGGAGACAAGCTACCGGGGACCGGTTTCTGTCATTTCAGCCTCGTCGGCCCGGCTTGCTTGAATCCTGATGGAGCAGTGAGCAAGGGACTCATGTCTGAGTATACCCTGCCACACCTATAGTGGCCAAAAACGATTCAGAAAAGGGGGTGGTGATGAACAGAGTGTCTGAATTAAGCAGACCACTCTTACCCAGTCCAAAGATCAGGGCTTGATCCATCACCGTTATTTAGCTCACTGCCCCATCCCAGCTCCGAACCTGGCTATATGCAAATTAGTCTGTACCTGGCCCAGTGCATCATGGGAACAGGGCAGACCAAACTACCAAGCCAATTCTTCACCAGAAAGGAGACAAGCTACCGGGGACCGGTTTCTGTCATTTCAGCCTCGTCGGCCCGGCGTGCTTGAATCCTGATGGAGCAGTGAGCAAGGGACTCATGTCTGAGTATACCCTGCCCACCTATAGTGGCCAAAAATTCAGGCACTCTGTTCATCACCACCCCCTTTTCTGAATCATTTTGTCCACCATAAGCGTGGAAGGGTATACTCAGATGTGAGTCCCTTGCTCATTGCACCATCAGGATTCAAGCAAGCCGGGCCGACGACGGCTGAAATGCCAGAAACCGGTCCCCGGAAGCTTGTTTCCTTCCCAGTATAAGAATTGGCTTGGTAGTTTGGTTTGCCCTGTTCCCATCATGCACTGGGACAGGAACAGACTAATTTGCATATAGCCAAGTTCTGAGCTGGGATGGTGCAGTGAGCTAAAAAACGGTGATGGATCAAGCCCTGATCTTTGGACTGGGTTAGAGTGGTCTGCTCAATTCAGGCACTCTGTTCATCACCACCCCCTTTTCTGAATCATTTTGTCCACCATAAGCGTGGAAGGGTATACTCAGATGTGAGTCCCTTGCTCATTGCACCATCAAGATTCAAGCAAGCCGGGCCGACGACGGCTGAAATGCCAGAAACCGGTCCCCGGAAGCTTGTTTCCTTCCCAGTATAAGAATTGGCTTGGTAGTTTGGTTTGCCCTGTTCCCATCATGCACTGGGAAAGGAACAGACTAATTTGCATATAGCCAAGTTCTGAGCTGGGATGGTGCAGTGAGCTAAAAAACGGTGATGGATCAAGCCCTGATCTTTGGACTGGGTAAGAGTGGTCTGCTCAATTCAGGCACTCTGTTCATCACCACCCCCTTTTCTGAATCATTTTGTCCACCATAAGCGTGGAAGGGTATACTTAGATGTGAGTCCCTTGCTCATTGCACCATCAGGATTCAAGCAAGCTGGGCCGACGACGGCTGCAATGCCAGAAACCGGTCCCTGGAAGCTTGTTTCCTTCCCAGTATAAGAATTGGCTTGGTAGTTTGGTTTGCCCTGTTCCCATCATGCACTGGGACAGGAACAGACTAATTTGCATATAGCCAAGTTCTGAGATGGGATGGTGCAGTGAGCTAAAAAACGGTGATGGATCTAGCCCTGATCTTTGGACTGGGTAAGAGTGGTCTGCTTAATTCAGGCACTCTGTTCATCACCACCCCCTTTTCTGAATCATTAGTGGTACCCAAGGGCTTGTGGAAAGTGAGCAATCAGACAGCAGCACGAAAATCCTACTGCTGATCCTGGCTGCATCCATTTTCACCTGACTGCCAAGTAACAGTAACCAATACACATGTGCCTTTCAACGTTTCATTGCTTTTATTGTATTGCCTGTATTTTCATTGTTGTGTCTGTGACTGCTGTTGTCTGTCTTCCCCCGCTGCCTGTACGTGGTCCGTGCACCTTTTTCTTCCCTCTGTTCCCCTCGCTGTCCCCGTGCTCTTTCTGCCCGGTCTTTCCTTCTGTTATGTTATGTTATGTAATATCTCTTTTATAGCGCACGGCTACCCCAAGGGGTGTCCCGGCGCTTTGGCAAAGAGAAACCTGAGGAAGAAAACACAACACAGCTACTCACAAAGGCCACGGGAAATCAAACAGAAAAAAGCCAGGTCTTCAACTCCTTTCTAAAAGAAAAGAGACTGTTGGCTTTCCTTAAAGAAACAGGAAGCTCATTCCAACCACGTGAGGCCAAATATCGAAAGGAGCGACCGCCACAACGGGCCAGTCTGATAGGCGGGACATCAGCTTTGGCCAGCAAAGCCGACCGAAGGGTCCTCCTAGGCGCATAAAAGGCCATACGCTTCCCTATATATTTAGGGCCAATGGAGTGAAGGGCCTTAAAAGCAAGAGTCAGGATCTTGAAGGTAATTCTTTTAGAGATTGGCAACCAATGCAATCTCTTGAGCAGTTCAGAGGCCTTTGCCCTCCGCGGAAGACCAAAAATGGCTCTTGCCGCCGTATTCTGCACAATTTGCAGCCGGGCTAGCAGATATTTAGGCAGCCCTAAATAAAGGGCGTTCGTGTAGTCCAGTCGCGACCCTATTAGAGCCTGAACGACGATTTTTCTGTGTTGCAGAGACAGCAGCGGAAGAAACTTCCGAAGCATTTTCAAAATGCCGAAACATTTCCCAGACAACCCGATGACCTGGGGTCTGAAAGAAAGGGCGTCATCACACAACACGCCAAGATTTTTTGCTTTTTCCGAGGCCCCATTTGGAGGAAACATATCCTGAGGCCACCAAGTTTTCCAGCTGGGGTCCGGCGGACAGCCGAAAAAAAGCAGCTCCGACTTGTACCCCTCGCTGCCCAGTGTCTCTGCCCGGTTTTCCCTTCTGTTCCCTCGCTGCCCCCGTGCCTCTCTGCCCGTTCGGTCTTCAGTTCTTAGCTGCCCCTTATATTTCTGTATTCTGTATTTTGCCTCTGTGCCATTCGTTTTTTGTCCCCCTCTGCCCTCTATTCCCGTTTTTTGGGCCTTTCTGCCCTCTGTTCCCCTCGTTTTCCCCTCGTTTTTTGTGCCCTTCTGCCCTCTGTTCCACTCGTTTTTTGTGCCTTTCTGCCCTCTGTTCCACTCGTTATTCCCTCGTTTTTGTGCCCGTCTGCCCTCTGCTCCCCTCGTTTTTTGTGCCGGTCTGCCCTCTGTTCCACTCGTTTTCCCCTCGTTTTTGTGCCCTTCTGTTCTCTGTTCCACTCGTTTTTTTGTGCCCTTCTGCCCTCTGTCCCACTCGTTTTTGTGCCTTTCTGCTCTCTGTTCCACTCGTTTTTCCCTCGTTTTTTGTGCCCTTCTACCCTTTGTCCCGCTCATATTTTGTGCCTTTCTGCCTTCTGTGCCACTCGTTTCCCCTGTAGACTGTAGCCTTACTATTTATGAGGAAAAAGTGTCACTCATAGATGTTGAAATGTCACCCATAATTACGCTGACATTTTGAAAATGTCACACAAAGCAATGTGAAACCTTGGCAGCTATGCACTATCCAGGTGTGCACAGCTGATGTACCTCGTAAAACAAAAGGCCACAGTCTGCCCCGCGCTTTACTAACAAAAGCGTAGTCCGTTTCCAAACACAGCGTGTGCTAAAGTTCGCGCTGTGTTTGGAAACTGAATACGCTTTTGTTAGTAAAGCGCGGGCAGACTGTGGCCTTTTGTTTTGAAGTATTGCTGTTAATCAGAGCCCGTGAAGGGGCTCTGATTAACAGCAATACTTAAACAAAAGGCCACAGTCTGCCCCGCGCTCCCACATAGCTACAAGCCCCACCAGCCCCCGCCTCCTTACCTGCACTCCTCACAACCGCTCCGCCGCCACCGCATGTAAAAGTGCCTCATGTTCGTGCTGATTGCTTCTTTAAAGCGGCCGGTGGCGGGACTCTCTTGCGTGAAGTCCTGTGTGCGCGCGCTCCACGCGAGACGGTGCGCGCTGACATCAGGGGAGGTGCGTGCGCGCGCGCGCCCTAGAGGGAACGGTGGCCGGAGCCTATCAATTAGGTATTTGGGCATGCCTGAATAGAGACCATTCCCATGGTCAAGACATGAGATGATCAAGGCTTGAATCACTTGCTGTCTGGCCGCAAAGGACAATAGGAACAGATACTTATGCAGAAGTCGAAGGAGGGCAAAACAGGTGCCCACTACTAAGTTTACTTGGGTATGGAATAGCAATTGACCATCAAATTTAAAGCTCAGGTTTTTCACCACCTGATTTTTTTATAAGGGCGGGAGGTGGCCAAAAGGACTGCCAAGGTGTGTCGGCATTTGAACCACAAAAAAGCAGCTCAGTCTTTCCCGCATTGCATTTAAGTTGGTTCATGGACAGCTCCTCAAACACCGCCGAAAGGCAATTGCAAATTTTACTGCCTGGGCAAGGCTCATTATTCTTCCATGAGAACAGCAGCTGGGTGTCATCTACATATGACACTATTTTTGCCCCTAAAGATTCTGCCATGGTAGCCAAAGGAGTGAGGTAGATATTAAACAGAGACAGGCTCAGGGAAGAGCCCTGACGTACCCCTACACTTAGAATGCGGGATTTGGCCGAGTAGGGGTGGCACCATACCTCTTGTCCCCTTCCCTCCAGTAAAGATGCCATCCACTACCAAGCCTGACCCCCCAAGACCTGTCGCGTGGAGACGGGCCAAGAGGATATGGTGTGAGATTGTATCAAAAGCAGCCGATAGATCTAAAAGAACAGCTGCATCCTTGCTGGTAACAGCAGTGGGGCCGGGTTGAGGGGGATTCCGACGGACAGTGCAGAGGGAAAATTAAATGAATAATTAATTTTCCCTCGTTATTGTCTGTTGGAATCCCTCCCAACCCGGCTCCACCACTGTTACCTGCATAGACAGCGGCTGTAAAAGAAGCAACAGTACCCTGTCACCCACTTCCAGACCAAATTGGATGGAATCAACAACCTCCAGCAGAGCTGTTTCGGTACTGTAATTAGGGCGAAAGCCCGATTGGCTGGCATGCAGAAGGCTATTCCTTTCAAGGTATGACGATATCTGATGGTTTACATGTTTCTCCAGCACCTTAGAAAAGGCGGGGAGAAGCGAGATCGACCTGTAGTTGGTCGGGTCCGAGAGGTCTGACTGGGTATTTTTAAGCAACAGGATAACCTTTGCTTGTTTCCATTTTGTAGGTACAGTGGTTGACAAGAGTGAAATATTCAGTAGCTGATTCACCAGGGGGTTAATAGCGTCTGCCCCGAGCAAGAATAAAAGAGGGGACTGGGTCCAGCAGAGAACCAGATTTGAGGCACTTTAAGGCTAGCAGGGAATCATCCAGAGAGATGGGAAAGAAGGAATTCAGAGAGCTAGCTTCATCGTTAATGATAGAATTAGAAAGGGAAGGATCATGGCCAGATTCTGCCCCATTTCTGATCTCATTTTGGGCAACCGCTTCTATGCCAGGGCTCAGTATAGCACCTCCAGCTCTGGGAGGTGGGAGGCTGGCCTGAATAGTGTCTATTTTTTCTTGGAAGAAAAGGGCTAGAGCCTCACACCATTCCACGGACGGAAGTTTCTGATTGGATCCTACTTCGGGAAAGGAAAAAGATTTACCGATTTTAAAAATGTCTCTGGAGTCGTTTTCATCCATTAAAATTTTGGACTCAAAGTAGGCTTTTTTTGCTAATTTGACTTCTTTATAGTACTTCCCTAAATCTGATTTATAATCTGCTATTGCTTTTCGGCAGTAACTTACCGTCCATAACCTCTTTGTGTTTACAAATTAGCTTTGTTCTTTTGAGAGAAAGGGTGTACCAATGGCTGGGCACTTTGGTGCGACGTTATTGGATGCTACTTTCTGGTGCTAAGGTTAGGCTGGCGGACTCAATCCAACTATCACTCCCACAGACATCTTCATTGATGTTGCCGATAAGGGAGGGCTTACCTGCTTCAAGTCTACTGCCTAATGTTTCTGGTTTGATTTTATGACAAGTGAATGCTTATGGTACTTGGTTCAGAGATGGTAGCATCTCTGCTACTGTTATGTTGCAATGCTCAGTGCACACGCATGACATAAAACATTGGTGTCTGGCTGATTGTGCATATATTCCAGAGGCTGGGGATAGCTGCACAGGATTTTAAGAAAAGGGTCTAGCCAGTGCACATGAGACAATCTAAAGGACATACCAGGAAATTGTGGATTATTGCGGACTCTGCTACAACTTGATGGATACCAAGCCAGCCCCAGCCTAGAGATGAGTCCTTACAAAATACTGATGAGGAGAGAGAGAAAAAACAACAAAAAACTGTGAGGAGGAAGCTTGTGAAGTCACGCCTCTGCCTGCATTTTCCATACCTAGAGTGAGTCCTCTACTCATATACTATATGCATAAAGTATGACGTTCCACAATGCAAAATATTGCCTGGAATTGTTTGTAGGGCATAGGTCAGTGCTATTCCAGGATGCTTATAAGTCTAGGGGCTTCCCTTGTTTAGGATACAGGGATCCTCACTCACCGAGGTGGCATGCATCATCATTGGGTCCTGCTCCTCGTTGGGTGGGGGCTGCAATACCCTTTCAGAGCTCAATAGGTGCTCTTTTATCCCGAGTTTAACAACCCGAAAAGCTTGTTGAACTTCTCCTACTGAGGAGGTACCTATCGGAGTGGGGTACATTTTTTTTATAGATTGGGTAAAAAGTACAGGAGAAAAAATAACATTATAAGAATCCAAAATAAATTGATTTATTAATAACCAAAATTAATGATAAGATTACAAACACATGTTGACTCTCTGGACATGATTGACCCTTGAGTCCAACTAGTTAAAGCAACTCGCACAATATGTTGTGTTTAACATAGCACTAATTGTAAAATATCATGGCCCCTTGGGGAAAGGTGACTTGGATGCACTTTATGAGATCATTTTCTCTGGATGGCCCCAAAAATCATCCGTTATGTCTCCAAATTTCCTCTCTTCTCCCCGTTGATCCAGCGGGCTATAGAAAATATATCATAAACTACGCTACCCAACTTCATAACCTATAAACAAAATTCTAAACTAAATATGGACCCATTTATGAACCTGATATATTTTGGGCCTACTGAATCAGGTGGTCAGAATAAATCTATATACACATTATCTACAAACTATATACATATTTATACATTTGCAGAAAGAATATTGTCATTAGAATAAAACCCAATCATTTAAATGACCACCATAGGCGACGTGATCTAGCTAATGGTAACCTACACTTCTGAATAACCAAGACCAGCTTGTTTGTCAAAAGTAAGATTTTATTTTCTAAATTATGGTATATAAGTTGAAAGTTTTATAAATGAAATTTATTTGCAATAAAGCAAGCATGATGGTAAGAAATATGAGAAAAATACAATTTAAGCAAGTGAATCAAATTTAAAGAAAATATATAAAGTTTAGCATTTCTAAAACCTATTTCCCTAACTGAGCTAAATAGACAGAAATTAAAGTAAAGTTCTTTGAGGATTCTTACGTGCTCCACGCAAAGTCCAGCAGCACATCACCCTCATCGGAAAGTCAGAAAGCAGCAGCCAGCCCAACCCTAAGGGCATGACTTTTTATACCTTTCTACGCTATCTAAACTAGCAAAGGAAAGTTTTCAGAAATCCTCGACGTCCCATTGGCTGAGAGTGACAAGTGACATGTCACCCGATTCTTAAAAAGTTCCACAAAATCATGTCTTACAAAGACCATTGTCTCTTCCACGTGAAGCCAGAAGCTTCCTGCGTTTGCAACTTTGTATTAAGTCATCCTCGCAGCTTCCATAGATTTTCAGTACAACTTCCGCGGATGCCAAGTTAAGGACTGACAAAATGTTCACTTTCGACCTTGGCCATGTCCGACAGAATGATGTCAGCTCATCAGTTTTTGCTTTGTGAATGCAGCTTCAATAAACGTTTTAATTCAGAATGGGTGTCTCGTGACTTTCTGCAGAATTATAGATCAGCTCTTTTTCTGCGGCTCAAATGACTAGGCCCAAAAGCAGGCAACTTATGTTTTCTAGTATAAAACAAACACAAGAAAAGTATTAATGTAAGAAATAAAGTATATTCTGTATCCACCCCATGGTTTACTAATTAATTAACCCACCCGATTAATCAAAATGTTACCTAGCCATTGCAAACAAATAAAGCAGCGTTTATATTTACCAGTCTCCGTTTTTCTATGAGACCCATATGCACCTAGAATAGTAGAAATGACATCACACAGACAAGGAAAAGCAAAACAAGCACATGCTTCTTTTAAGTTTGCAGCAGTTAGTAATGATAAAAACGAAAACAATAAATTATTTTATTATTTTGCACGAACAAAAAGATGCAACATTTATGCACGTTTATGAGCACACATGTTAGTCCCCCCACGTGTAAAGTTTAATCTAGGTTGTATTAGTACGACATATCACAAATCATTAATAATTTTATTCATGTTATGGAAATGTGACTTTGCGAGTTTAAACAAAATTTTGTTTTCTATCTCGCTCCATCAACTCCCTCATCTGGTGATTAACAAATCACCACACCAGCACTCAAAATTTTGGTAAATTAAATTTTTAAGAAATCGATTCAAATTCAATTGTATTAGTAAACCTAAAAGTCTGTTTCAGCATAATCTTTGCAATTAACATGACGCTCTCTATGTAACTCCTGTAACTCAATCTCCCTTTCCTCTTCTTTTCTGAGTTTATAGATTCTTTTCTTTTCTTTTAATTGTTTCTTTCTCTTATGTAACAAACAACCTACTTTAGTCAAAATAAAAATAAATACTATTATAATCAAAGGTGCCAGAATCTTGCCAAGAATTGAACTTCCGATATTATGAAACCAGTTTTTAATTGCTTGAAACCTTTTTGAAAGTTTCCCTGTAAAATCTTCTTCTTCTAAAGGAATTATCTCTGAATGCATTTGTGTAATATTCTTAATATACATTTCAATATTCTTACTTTCATCCGGTATATATGTACAGCAATGTTGGACATGTAAAATGCCACAGACTCCTCCCTCTTTTGCTAGGAGTATGTCTAAAGCAAGGCGATCTTGAATTACCATGGATCTAATTGCAATAACTTCAACATTCACTAATTGAAATCCATCAGCAGTGTCTGTTGATAATCTATCAACTATAGTGGACAATTTTCTGATTCTCCCTGCATTTAGGGTTATACCAACAAAAGGTATTACAGCTTGAAAAATATCTCCCAGAATTTCGGTAAAAGTTTCTCTTTTAGCTCTATTTACATAATTATGAATTTTAAACAATCCTTCTGAATCTCTGTCAACATGAAACACTTTAGGAAAAACAATTCCCACATAACAAGTTCCATACCAATGGTCTGGAAGGTTATAGTAAGCTTTGTCACCACAAACAAAATAAATTCCAGGGAAGATAGGATCTTTTCCACCTTTAAATCCCCAACCTCCCATAATCTGATAAGTATCTTCACAGTTACTTGCACCTACAAAATAATTATCAAAAAGTGTATTATCTCTTCTAATGCAAAGCTTTCCACTAACAGGTTTGTCTATGTGAATTGCAATATTTTCAAGCATTTTGCCATTTAATTTCTCATCCTCTTTTTGCCAGAAGGATGACTTAGTCTGCTTGACTAATTCATTTCTCTTATAAATTGCTCTTCTCTCCTCAACCATATTCAAAAATTTCTTTCCTTCAGCACTTAATTTACATGTTAGATTATTCTTGTAAGCATACTCGTAAGTGAGTTCGTTAGTAACAAGGAAATATTCTCTCAATTGTTTTGCTTTCTTATGCTTATTTAAAGCATTATCAATCTTAACATTAGCAAAAATTTCATCATAATTTGAATAGTAATATTCTAAACGACCAGTTTGATAAAATAAACTAGTTAATACACTACATGTAACAGCATAAGTGAGAGGAAGCATATTATATGTTACTCCCTCAGAAACAGAAGCAGGTAACTTAACACAGACATAACAGTCTTTTGCATCCATTACCTTTACATATTCACTCAAAAGCTTTGTGAATGTATTGCTTGAAAAATCACCTATTGATTTATCTTGATGAATGTTAGGCTGATGATCAATTACTTTTGCAGATGCACTATGTTTAGTTTGGCTAACCAGAGCTTTGCTTGTTATGTTAACTTTGTGTAATTCTCTATTCATTTCTAAAGGTATAATCACAGCTAGTACCAACCAGAGCAGAACTAAAATGAGCAGACACACCAGAGTCATTTTACAGCATTTTTTTAAAAACAGAACACTTTGAAGTGCTCTCCTTAACATAAGGCATTTTTAGGTTAGTTTTAGCCTCAAAAATAAAAATAAATTTTAAAATTTATATACACCCCCCTTTTAAAATATATTTTTCTTTTATAACCCTAAACAAGATTTCTTCGACCTTATGTCATACATAAGTTTTCTTCTACTAAACAGTTTTTCTTCGACCTTGTGTCAATTAACAGGATTTCTTCAGCCTTTTGCCAATTTAATAATTTTGTACTTTAATCATTGTCACTAATTTCTTGGATTTCGTTTTCTTCTTCACTACTATCATATATGTCAATAACAGGTGGAATTACTAAGTAAGTCCACTCAGGAGACTTGTATTTCTGGTTTGGTCTAATTATTCTCTTCCCTTTTCTCGATATCACTTCAATTTTTCTTCCAACTCCAACTTCTTTTCCTGGACTCTTTTGACTACTTATTTCTTCAACTTGTTCTATTGGCTTTTTGATCAATCTGACTCTCAATCTTCCACCTGGCCAGTAGTCTGCTTTTCTCACGTACTTCTTCTTTGGTTCAGAATTATTTGATTCTGACTTCCAAGTACTTTTCTTTCTGTTTTCACTTCCACCTTCCACGTCACTTTCTTCAGTTTCGTAGTCTGAAATTTCAATTGACTCAGGAACTTCTCTATTCGGCAATTTCACTCCTTCAGGAACTTCACTTTGTCTTCCATCACTGGTACTCGGTAATTCGTTCTCCTCTTCTTCTTCAATTACCTCTAGCTTCCCAGATTTCGGATTTCTGTTCCTTACTTCAGAGCTTGTTCTCTGCCTTTCGATACTCTCCTGGTCTGAAACTTCTTTTGGTTCAGCTTCTTTGTCTTCAATAGAGACAACCGAATCTTCAGTTATCTTTCCTTTTAACAGATTCTCTTCACCTTCAGAATCTATTTCAATTATTTCTAAGTCTTTTCTTGTCAGATTTCCATTCACTGGCACAGTTTCCAGATGTCGACTTTCTTGTCGATCTTCAGAATCTGGAATTACTTCACCTTCTGTTCTGTCTTCTGCTTCAGAATCAGAATCATCTGTGGTATCACTTTCAACATCAGAACTCTCAGGAGTTGGTACTGGAATAGTATGACTTGGATGAATCCAGCGCTTCAATCCTCTGCACTTTACAGCATTAGTAGTGATCAAGATTACCTGCCTAGGTTTCTGCCATCTAGGAGATAGACAATTCCTTCTCCGATGTACTTTCGTTCTGACCCAATCGCCAGGTCTCAGATCATGAGTCAAAACTTTTTCATTTGATTGAGCTTCAGTTCCCACCTGATTAGACACAGAAGTTACCATATCAGATAACCTTTTACAGTAATCCAAAATTGCACTGTCATTTATGCTCAACAGTTTACCTACAGGTACAAAAGCTTGCCTCATAACTCTTCCCATTAAAATTTCATGAGGACTCAGACCTGTCTTTTTATCTGGTGTACTTCTTAATGACATCAAAACAAGTGGAAGAGCATCAGTCCACTTAACTCCTGTCTCTAGACACATTTTTCCAATTCTGTTTTTGATAGTTCCATTTATTTGTTCGACTACACCTGATGCCTCTGGTCTGTATGCACAGTGTATTTTCTGCTCAATGCTCAAAGCTTCACAAATTAACTTCAACAGTTTGTTATCAAAATGGCTTCCTCCATCACTCTCAATAGTGACTGGAAAACCGTACCTTGGGATGATTTCTCTGAGCATTAGTTTTGCTACTGTAATTGAATCACAATGTCGTGTAGGGAAAGCCTCTACCCATCTTGAGAATAAGCATACAATTACAAGTACATATTTCAAACAGTTGTGTAAGGGCATTTCAATGAAATCTATTTGTAACCTGGTAAAGGGACCACCCTCTCGACCAATTATTCCTGTCCCCACCACTGATTTTCTGTTTGGATTCATTTGTTGGCATGACAAACACCTTTGACAAAAAGATTCTGCAATGGTTCTAAATTTGGTATTGAACCATGTTTCTCTAAAAAGTCTGACCATAGAATCTCTTCCTAGATGTGCAGGACCATGATATAATCTGGCCATGTCAGCAATCAAGCAATTTGGTAAGACTATTCTGCCATCTTTGTAAACCCACACTCCATCTTCTTCACGTGGTCTACAATCTGATCTTAACCATAGGTCTTTTTCTTCATCATCTGCTTCGTTTTGTAAATCTCTAATCTCATGCCATGTTTCTACAACAGTTGTTAGCATTAATGAATTTGAATCAGTTTCTTTACTCCTCTCCCGATTGTATGAATAATTTTTTCTTGCGCAGTACTTTGCTGTTTCGTCTGCGAAGGCATTTCCCTTGGAAATATAATCAGTTCCTCTAGTGTGCGCTGCACACTTGACTATGGCAATTTCTTTTGGCAATTGTATTGCTTCAATTAATCTTCTAATGAAAACTGCATTTTTAATTGGTGATCCTGTTGATGTCATGTATCCTCTCTGTGACCAGAGTTGTCCATAATCATGCACAACTCCGTACCCATACTGACTATCAGTAATGATGGTAACTCTTATATCTTTTGATATTTCACATGCACGAATTAAAGCAATCAATTCAGCCACTTGTGCTGAACGAACTCCTTCAAGACATGATGCTTCTTCAACATCTACAACTGTACAAACTGAGTATGAAGCTTTCAAGACACCTCCTTCAGATCTTAAGCATGAGCCATCTACAAAGTAGACAAAATCCGATTCAGACAAAGGTCTGTCTTTGATGTCTTTTCTTGTTTTTGTGCAGAATTCCATGACATCTAAACATTCATGTTCAGTTTCAATATCATCAACAATTTCAAAATCAGGCAGTAATGTAGAAGGATTCAGATTCAAACATCTTGAAATCGAAACATTATCTGCTCCCAGTATGATTTTCTCATACTTTGTCAATCTGCTACTTGTTAAATGTTGAGTCTTACCTCTTGTCAGTAATATTTCAACTGAATGAGGCACAAAAACTTTCACAGGAAATCCCATTATGATTCCTTCACTTTGTTCAAGGCTGATACTTGTAGCTGCAACTGCTTTCAAACAACCTGGTAATGCTTTTGCAATTGGATCAAGAACTGCAGAGAAGTATGCAATAGGTTTCTTTAAATTTCCATTTCTCTGTATTAATACAGATAATGCACATCCTTCTCTCTCACTGCAATACAGTTCAAAATCTTTCTCATAATTTGGCATACCCAAAGCAGGAGCTTGGCATAAGCTCTTTTTCAGGTTCTCAAAAGATTCCATTTCAGCATCATTGAGAATAATTGGATCTTTTACATCAGACTTGGTCAGTCTTTGTAGTGGTTTTGCAATTACTGAAAATCCACTTATCCATTGTCGACAGTAACCTACCATTCCCAGGAACATTCTGACCTGTCTTTGTGTTCTTGGCGGTAACATTGCTTGAATCATTTTTATTCTCTCTATTGTTACTTGTCTTTTTCCTTTTGCAATTCTGTGACCAAGATATTTTACTTCTTGTTTGCAAAACTGTAGTTTTGCTGGGGACACTTTATGTCCTTCTTCAGCAAGGCGATTTAACAGAATTATTGTGTCTGTTACACAATTTTCTCTTGTCTTTGCAGCTATTAGTAAATCATCAATATACTGTACTAGCGTAGACCTACCTGGTAAGTCTAAATCTTCTAATGATCTTTTTAACAATTCATTAAAGATTGAAGGACTTTCTGTATAGCCCTGAGGGATTCTTGTCCATCCAAGGGTCTTACCTTGGAATCTGAAAGCAAAGATTTCATAACTGTCTGGGTGTAAGGGAACAGTAAAGAATGCATTGCAAAGGTCAATGACTGTATACCATTCAGCATCATGTGGAATCTGAAATAGAATTACTGCTGGATTTGGAACCACAGGACAACATGGAATGACAATTTGATTAACCTTTCTCAAATCTTGTACGATCCTAAATGTTCCGTTAGACTTTTTAACTCCCATAATTGGTGAATTACAAGAGCTACTCTTCATTTCCTTTAATACACCTTGCTTGATTAACTTTTCAATTATAGGTGTAATACCTTCAATTGTCTCTATTTTCATTTTATACTGTGGAGTATTTGGAAATTCTATCCCCTGTTTCAATGCAATTTTTACAGGATCTACGTTTTTCATCAGACCCATCTCATTCCCAGTAAAATCCCATATTTCGGATTTCACTGTTTCCTTTAGCTCTTGAGGTAAATCCTTTTCTTCAAATGCAGGAAACAATTTTGTTTCTTCTGCTTCCATCATCATCATTGTCATTCTGTACAAACCATCTTCCTCCATTGTTTGTAACTCAACTCCTTCAGGAGAACAATATATTCTGCAATTCATTTTACATAGGATGTCTCTACCTAATAGATTTACTGGACTACTATTACAAACCACAAATCTGTGTTTGTCTCTGTAATTTCCAATTTCAACTGGTACTGGATCAGTTAAGTCTGTTTTAATTTGCTGATTACTTACTCCCACAACTTGGATGGTATCCCCAGAGAGAGGTAGGTTTTCAATTTCCACTGATCTAACAGTAGAACGGGTAGCACCAGTGTCCACTAGAAAAGTGATGTCTACATCATTAACTTTCCCGTTTACATAAGGACCAGACTGGTCAACCTCAAGAGTGGCTCCAACAACACACTCTTCCTCCTCTCTCGGGCACCGTCAGCAATAATCATCAGAATCACTGTCTTGACTTTCTGTTAATAAAAATTGTTGTGAAGCATTTTGCATTTGAACCTTTTGCTGCTTTTGCTGTTTTTGTGGTTTTATTACCTGTTCACATCCCTGAAATCCCACGTTTGGATTATATTTTTGAACTCCCCCACAATTCGGAAAAGGTGGTTGTGGCAACTGGTCTTGACGATTATTCACCTGTTGTTGTTGCTGTTGTTGTAACTGTCGCTGAATATTAAATTCATTTAACCCCTGTTGCATCTGTAGCTGTTGTTGCAGGTTAACACCATTCTGCATCTGTGGATTCAATAAGGGATTCTTTGAGTTTCTAGGAGGATGAGGACACTCATCCCTCCAATGTCCAATTTCGCCACAATTAAAACAAGGTAATCTTTGTTTCAGCTCTTCTATCTTTGGGCTAAATTTCTTTGGGAAATTATTACCTTTAAACTTTCCTTGTATCTGGTTTGTATTTCCAGTTTGAACAAAATTAGTGTTCTTATTTCCCATGCTGGCAATCTGTTGCTCAGCCACCTTTACCTGAGCCCACATGGCTTTCTCCTTCAGCTTTTTCTGTTTTACTTCTAATTCATCGCTACAATATTTTGCTTTTCTTAGAATATCATCTACAGATAGTGCTTGCCATCCGACAATACTAGTTCTGATCATTTCTCCAATTTCAGGTTTTAGTCCATAAACAAATCTATAGATAAAATGACTCATGTCTTTTTCATCTAATTTTTCATAACCACTGTATTGTTTAAAGATTAACAATAGTCTTTCATAAAAAGAATGAACTGATTCTTTTGTTTCCTGTTCTGTTCTTTCTATTTTAACCCAATCAACTTCTTTGGGTGGAATTTTGTTTTTCATCCAAACAATTACTTTCTCATAGAAATCCATTACAAGTGGATTTGGGGCACCTGTTTCTTTAATTCGCTCAGGTTCTGCTTTTGGCCAACTAATAGATATTTTACATTCTGTCCAAAGATCAGATGGGACTACAATGTCAAAAAATCCATCTAAATCAATCCACAGAACTTTTGACACTTTGATAAATCTATCGACTTGCCTGTACCACTCAACTGGTTTCTCCCTCAATTTTGGAAAGTCATTTGTGAATAACAGAATGTCTTGTCTTGACCATGGGACATGAACATATCCTCCTCCTGCAACTTCTCTCATTGGAAATTGTTTTGACAATTTATCCAATCTTTCATCTTCCTTCTTTTTCGTCCATTTTACTCTCCATTTGTTCAGTTCTCCTAGCTTTTTGATATAGACAATCAAATCTTTAATGTGAACTATTCTTCCCATTGAGTTCAAACTCTCAATGTCACTTTCTGAAAAGTCTAATCTGTAATGCTTTGCAAAATTCTTTTGTTTACTTACATCGATTTCAAGTTCTGCAGCTAGATCCTCTAATTGATCATATTTATTTTTCGTTTTCCACTGAATACTTTTGCAAATGAATAGTAGTTCATCATCCCGATAGTAATTTAAACTATCTGGGCCAATTGTTCCAATTATTAATTCTTCTATATTCGCTTTTAATTTGGCCACATCAAGTTTTGGTGTGGTTACCCTAACTTCAGGACTTCCTACATCTGACATAGCACCCATTGGTGTTTTTGGAGATAAGTCCTCATTAAAGGTTAAATCAGGCATTCTCGATCTAGAAGTGTTTAATTCAGTCAAGTCTGAATAAAATTTTTCAGCAGACTTTTGAATTTCTGTATTTAAAGGAATAGTTAATCCATTTTTATTTGTATCTCTTTGATCAAATACAGGCTGAACAGGACCTATTGTTACTGGAACTGTGACAGCTTCCATGCCTTTTGTCATTCTTTTAATTAATTCTTCTTTAGACCTTAAATATTCATTATAATCAACATCCTCAACATTTCTTGTCTCTCTTGCATAATCTTTTGGAGGTTCCCTTGCTCTTGGAGTCATTGAAAAATGTCTACCTTCATTTCGAGCATTCTCGAATTCTGATCTTCTAGGAGTTTCAGTGATTTCACTATTATTTGGATAAAGTTTAGGAGCTTCACTAATTGGAGGTGCACTCGGTGAAGTTTCAGTAGAAACCACCGGAGTAGACCATGATCTAGGAGGTCTCAAAGGCTGATTAGGCTGTTTCTTTCTAGCAGTTGTATATATTTCTTCCATAACTGCATCCTCAGATTCACTTTCCATAGATTTCCCTGTAGGAGAACCCATTACCATTTCATGAATTAAATACAATCCTTCACTCATGTTTCCCTGTCTCCACATTCGCAATCTATCTTCATGAGTTTCTCTTTTCCATGATGGATTTTTAGAAGGTCTTTTAATTCCACTAGCTTCTCTTTGTAACTGATACATCTCGTCTTCCCACTCAACTAAAGCTTCAAATTGAGTTGGTCTCGGTTTTGGAACAAGAGCATTCATTTTCTCTCGTAAGTTTCTTAAAACTCTTACATTAAATGAACCATCATCAGGCCAAGCTAAAACACCGTCGTTTTTAGTATAGCGTTTCCAACTGTCGAACCATAAGACAGTATGATATCCGTATTCACCTTCCATGTACGCTGCAGGTGTTTTATACTTATGAAGTAGTTTACCACCTCGCGTTTCAATTTTCTTGTCAGGTGAAAATAAATTCTTAAATTTCTGAAATAAAGTTGTCTTTTTCTCAACATGTTTAAAATGATAACTCATTTTTAAGAGTTAAATCTAATTCACAAAATCGTTCGTAAAATATTTCCGGGATGTTCCGTACAACAACCAATCCGTGCGCGAAACACACCAACAAGCCAATGGCAGTTGAGCTACGTCACTTTTCAGCTCGACCAATAAATTTGGAGATTTTCCGAAGTACCAATCAGCTCACAGGCCGTCAGAGACTCAGGAGCCAATCAGAATACAGCTTGTGACGTAGGTCACCCAATCCCAGCGCGGCTCTGTGACGTACACAGCAGCTGCGGTTTCTCGCTTCTCACTCCTAACGCTTACCCCTCCTTCACAAAATCTTTTCACAGCGCCATTTTAAGGACACTTTTCAGTGTAAATTAATTCTTAACAATGACTATAAAGACAACATCTGTTCGTTTCACTATTTAGGATAGTTTACATACATTCAAGTATCCACACTTCGGAATAGACGGCGCTATTCACACTAAGGATAATATTCAATTGTCAGTAGAGTAACCTTACCCCACCCTTCTAACACGTATAATTATGAACTCGCTTTGCTCTGAACCCACCGCGAAGTGAAAGTTCTAAGAGTTCCACTTGAACATAAAATACAATTCAAACTCGCACTTTTACACGGAAAATTCCCTAAATTCAAACACACATGAAATCCGTACAGGACTCTCACCTGTTTATAGAGATCATGCACCGTTAGCAAAATAACGACGTTATCCGTACAGGGCTCTCACCTGTTTATAGATATGAAACATGTACCCTTACAGGACTCTAACCTGTTTATAGATAATCATGCACCGACGTTAATTTTACCCTTCACTCAAGCTCGGAAATAACTAATACTCTCATCACAGTGAGTTTTATGGAAGGCGCTTTGTCCCTATTCTCATGCTGCTTTGATTTCTTAGAAAATCCTCACTATACAAGATTCAGACCTAGCCCTAAAACTGTGCTGCTCGGCGACAACACTATGGTACACGGCGATACCTCTTGTGATACTCGGCGATATCACTACAAACTGAACAGATGGCTTGCGTGACTAATTTCTCGCCACACAATCTATACCGGTATAGCTTACAGATAGGCACGAAAAACGAACTCAACATGTGTTAAAACATCGATCCTATTTCCATACCATGACGTAACCCTTAGCAACCAACATATTACCTTGGTTACCTCTTAGCAACCATCAATTTCTGCTACCAGAGAATTGATCCAGCGGGCTATAGAAAATATATCATAAACTACGCTACCCAACTTCATAACCTATAAACAAAATTCTAAACTAAATATGGACCCATTTATGAACCTGATATATTTTGGGCCTACTGAATCAGGTGGTCAGAATAAATCTATATACACATTATCTACAAACTATATACATATTTATACATTTGCAGAAAGAATATTGTCATTAGAATAAAACCCAATCATTTAAATGACCACCATAGGCGACGTGATCTAGCTAATGGTAACCTACACTTCTGAATAACCAAGACCAGCTTGTTTGTCAAAAGTAAGATTTTATTTTCTAAATTATGGTATATAAGTTGAAAGTTTTATAAATGAAATTTATTTGCAATAAAGCAAGCATGATGGTAAGAAATATGAGAAAAATACAATTTAAGCAAGTGAATCAAATTTAAAGAAAATATATAAAGTTTAGCATTTCTAAAACCTATTTCCCTAACTGAGCTAAATAGACAGAAATTAAAGTAAAGTTCTTTGAGGATTCTTACGTGCTCCACGCAAAGTCCAGCAGCACATCACCCTCATCGGAAAGTCAGAAAGCAGCAGCCAGCCCAACCCTAAGGGCATGACTTTTTATACCTTTCTACGCTATCTAAACTAGCAAAGGAAAGTTTTCAGAAATCCTCGACGTCCCATTGGCTGAGAGTGACAAGTGACATGTCACCCGATTCTTAAAAAGTTCCACAAAATCATGTCTTACAAAGACCATTGTCTCTTCCACGTGAAGCCAGAAGCTTCCTGCGTTTGCAACTTTGTATTAAGTCATCCTCGCAGCTTCCATAGATTTTCAGTACAACTTCCGCGGATGCCAAGTTAAGGACTGACAAAATGTTCACTTTCGACCTTGGCCATGTCCGACAGAATGATGTCAGCTCATCAGTTTTTGCTTTGTGAATGCAGCTTCAATAAACGTTTTAAATCAGAATGGGTGTCTCGTGACTTTCTGCAGAATTATAGATCAGCTCTTTTTCTGCGGCTCAAATGACTAGGCCCAAAAGCAGGCAACTTATGTTTTCTAGTATAAAACAAACACAAGAAAAGTATTAATGTAAGAAATAAAGTATATTCTGTATCCACCCCATGGTTTACTAATTAATTAACCCACCCGATTAATCAAAATGTTACCTAGCCATTGCAAACAAATAAAGCAGCGTTTATATTTACCAGTCTCCGTTTTTCTATGAGACCCATATGCACCTAGAATAGTAGAAATGACATCACACAGACAAGGAAAAGCAAAACAAGCACATGCTTCTTTTAAGTTTGCAGCAGTTAGTAATGATAAAAACGAAAACAATAAATTATTTTATTATTTTGCACGAACAAAAAGATGCAACATTTATGCACGTTTATGAGCACACATGTTAGTCCCCCCACGTGTAAAGTTTAATCTAGGTTGTATTAGTACGACATATCACAAATCATTAATAATTTTATTCATGTTATGGAAATGTGACTTTGCGAGTTTAAACAAAATTTTGTTTTCTATCTCGCTCCATCACCGTTTATATGAGTGAGTTATCTACCCCTTTTGATGTGATTGCTGCTTCTGCAGTAGCCGTGATGGAAGGTGTGCCTAACTATCTCAGTATCTATTTTAGAACCAAGAGAGGTCCCTTCGTATACACTAGGCTTGTGAAGAAAGCAGAGGTGAGAGTCCCAGGAGATGCCCGTCCTTAAGCAATGGGTATAATTAAGGCGTTCAGATATCCTTTGTAAAATGGTTAACTGCTAACCCATAGAACATGTTTGCTAGGAGGAGGACATAGCTGAATTGACATATAGTGCGTTGCTTGGGAATTTAAATGTATTCAAGGAATCTATAGTCCTGGATTAGTGCATCATATTTCTTTCTTTTGTTTTTTTTTTTCTTTATTCAATTCAGTGAGATTCTGTAGTCTGAATCACAGGAGATAGCCAACATCTGTTTCACCCGTTACTTGGTGCACAGGCCTGGGGCTGTCAAGGTTGACAGTGAGAGTGATGTATAAGGGGGATGAATGGTGTATCGCATTATATCGTGTGACTATATATAACCCAAGATTACACCAATTCTGTGGGCATGAAAAGACCATATAAGGGTAAAAGCAAACTGGAGGAAGATCGAGGGAGAAGGATAAGAAACATACATAGGTTGCAAACCCAGATCACAATATACAATACAGTTTTTGTGTAGGAGTGTATGTATAGTTGCCCAGCAATAGTGTCATAGGTAGTAAAAACCACATTGTTTACATATTGAAAAATATATGGATAATTGGCATTTTATAACGTGTTGATAGCATACGTCTGTATGCATTGCAGTGGTACCCAGGGTTTAAAGCATTACATTGTGTTATTTTATTACATTTTTGCAATTTAGTGTGTGTGTGTATATATGTGTGTATATATATATATATATATATATATAACACAGAACCGCCCAGTACCCTCGCTCTCCACAGTGCAGGTGCGCAGTTCACGTAGACGGCAACGCAAATAATATTTCAATTCACCACGTCTCCACCATAGTAACCACGCTGCGCACTCCAGCTCGATCATGAAAATTCCTTTAATCCGCTTCCGAGAAAATCACTAACACGCGTTCCGGCACCCAGGCCTTCACTGACGAAGGCCAGGGTGCCGGAACGCGTGTGTTAGCGATTTTCACGCGTCGAACAACCACTTCCAATTTTCCTTGGTAAAATGGGATCACCTGAATTGGGAAGACTGATACATTCTCGCTGATGCCGTCCTCTTCTTCTTTCTGCTGTGTTTTATATAACAACTTAAAAAAGGTCACAATAAATAGCTAATGTAATGACTTGGTGGTGTAGGTTGAAAATAGCTAAAATGTCTGAATGATGCTTTAATACTATTAAATGCGAAGGTTTTGGTTGTTACCACACTTGTAATTATGTCCTCACAATGTTCCCACAGCTATCCTTAATGCTTATAAAAATCTTTGTTGAATTCACCTTTAGACGAATAACATGTGATGTCCAAAATAGTGTTGCCTTTGTACCAGTGTCTGCCTTTTCCAGGTATAATCGTACCTTGTTTTCGTGGCCCTTGTTCCTCCAGTTACACTGATGCCAGAAATTCTTCTGATAGAGTGAGAGCATTCTTGCCATGCATGTGTGCTAGACAGTGAAAATTAAGCTTCCCAGAGTTTAGTGCATGTTATGGTGATGTGAGGCGGTGTTGTCACGTGATGCGTAAGAAAATACATTTGGAGACACTGATGGCTTGAAAGAATGCAGTGGATCTCATGGATACTTGTGACCCAACAGGGTAGATTTTACACTTCTGCGGCAATGGCTTCACACACTGAGGAAATGCAAACACTCATAAACAGGAGCCCTTTAACCGCCGGCTCACGCGGGTACCTGTAAGAGTAAAACCCGCAAGAATTAATGTTAGATAATTTCAAAGATGTTTCCCTCCCAATGTGTTCTCAGTGCAGAGAATGATAAAGAAATCCTGGAATCTGGAAGTATTCATTACCATCCACTTGTGGTTCTTATCCCTTAGTTGGTGGAGGAAGTTGTCTGCTCATCACCCTTGTTAAATCTAATTCCAGCTTGCCAGACATGGAGTTCTGCTTCTTATTAAGCTTTTATTTTGCCACCAAGGCTCCACATCGCGATTCATGCAGCTACAGTGGTGGCTAGCTTCCATCTGATCACAACTCTTCTATGTCATGAAGGTAGCATGCATTTTACATTCTCGCTCAGTGACATAGGACAGTTCTAAGAATTAATGTGATAAAAACAAGACAACAACTCCCACCCATACAAGTGAGGTACTATTTTTGTGAGGGGGGAGTGGTAGAAAATTTGTAGATCCCTGATAATTCTGTAACTTTCCCTTACTGAAATGTTAGACAAATGTGTGCCTTTAGGCGACGTTTAATGTGCATTCTAGGCGACGTTTGATGTGCATTCTAGGTTAAAACATTTTGTTTTATAAACCCAAGTCACACCACCATGGATTCCCCAGTTGTGTAGTTTTCAGAAATGTCTTGGGTTAGTGAGTTCCGTAGTTGCCGCCTGAGCCCAAATACTGCAGGCACCTACATCATTAGAATGATTTAATTTGAAAAGAAAAATCTTGGTTTCCCTGTTGCATTTTGGGACTTTTCTTATCATAGGTGATAGGCCCATCCACAAAAGTAGGGTGCTATTTTTATTAGGTGAAATGCAGGACACAGAATAGTAGAACTTTGTTATTATCAATCAAATTTCTCTCCCTTTTTAGCTTCCAAATGTAAGCTAGTGTGTAAGAAAGAACACATTTAGCAAAATGCCCTCTGTATCGCTTGCTGTTATGGTAAACCCCAGATTAAGATTTGTGCAAATAAGTATTATTTATTCCTAAACTCTTTAGCTTGGGCACAAGTTAAACATTGCAAAAATATTTTTACAGCTCTGCCTGTTTCTGGAAGCGGGGATGAGGTGATCTTAGTACAGTAAACATTTTGTTGATGCCATTCTTAGAAAAAAACACACATTTTCTTTCGCAGCACATTCTTAAAAACGTCTGCCCCAAAACTTGTACTATGCTTTGGCTATTTTCTCAGTTCCCTCTAGTGCAATTCACAAATATTGGGTATCTTTGAAAACTTCTATATGTGGGGATGAGGGGGGGGGGGGGAGTTATGAAGGCATAAGTGTGAACTGCTCCAAACATAAAACAAGCACTGGCGTTGCCAATAGGTCTCGCATTAGGAAAGTTTATGTCATTTACAATACCAATAGGTTAAACTTTCCTAATGCGAGACCTATTGGCAACGCCAGTGCTTGTTTTCTTCCCTAATAAACCTGATTTGCTTCCGCGACGTTTTGATTCTAGTCTCTCCACTACACTTTTTGGCATCCGGACCGCAAATGATGAAATACTCAGGGTTTCAAAAATGAATGGTGAAGGATTGTGTGCCGTCCAATTTACCCAACACGGCAGCTTGTTACCCGTTGACGTTCCTGCACGAGCAAAGCAACCACGTGCAGCGTTGTGCATCTCTGTACTATCAAGCAGGAAGCCTCAGCAGCATGCCAGTCGGACACTTAAAGAACTCATCTGCCTCACAGGATGTGTCCGGGCACTTCCAATGTAGCGGACAGCACAAGTGCAACATAAACCATATTTTTTTTACTAATGTACCGGACACGAAAACATAACATTACAAAAGTGCGACATTAACAAAACAAGGAAGAAAGCAACCAAAGGGAAGGGAAAGAGTAACACCAGAACGAAGGATAGGAGAAATGTCAGATGGGTGGATCATACATAGACATTTAAACAAGCGCCAAAGAAAGCAGGAAACAATTAAAAACAAGGGGGATTGCCTGTTGTGAGCAGAGCCTGGTGGGAGGCGGGAATGCGAGCGAGGGGAGGAGAATGGAGGGGGAGGCAAGACAGAGGCAAGGAGTGTGGCAAATGGCCGGAGGGAAGCCGGAGAGACATGGGAGAAGCTGCTAATTAGGGGAGGAGAAGCCGCAGAGCGCACGCTCGGCGAAGCCCTTTGATGTGCTGTGCGGCCGTGAATGCGCGTGCTTGTTTGCTCACGTGATTCACGTGAACTTAATGAAAACCGCACGAACGAAACCCTTGGTTTCACGATTGTTTTCAGCACTTGAATTCTCGCTCCCTCAATGCGCTTGCGCGCATTGATAGGTCACGAGACCGTGATTCACGTGAACTTAATGAAAACCGCACGAACGAAACCCTTGGTTTCACGATTGTTTTCAGCACTTGCATTCTCGCTCCCTCAATGCGCTTGCGCGCATTGATAGGTCACGAGACCGTGATTCACGTGAACTTAATGAAAACCGCACGAACGAAACCCTTGGTTTCACGATTGTTTTCAGCACTTGCATTCTCGCTCCCTCAATGCGCTTGCGCGCATTGATAGGTCACAAGACCTAAAAATCAGCAATGCGTCAGGGAAAGCCATAGCACTTAAAGGAACCTGTGAACTTCATAGTATTTTTCCCACCATGCCACCTCAGTGTGCATGGGGCCCACCTTTGAGAATACCTACCCCTCTTAAGATGACACACTAAAGTATACAAAAGTGATGGATTGGGGTGCGTTGTCGGTAGCCAACCAAGATGGCCGCACCCCAAGTAGGCTCTGGCGATCCCCCTCCAAATCCCTGAATATCCGCCACATTACTCCGTTTGCCATAGTCGGAAATACGATCATAGAATCCAGATATCTCAGTGAACGCCTGGAAGGAACTGGAGAAACTTACGTCAGCCTACCCCAGCAGAATGGCCTGTGACGGGCACAGCGGCACGGAGTCCTTCAGTGGCAGGGAGGCCGGCGGCTCGCAGGGAATCAGAACAGCTGAGTGAAAGACTGTCTGCAGCTGCCTTGAATCCTCATCGCCGCAGAAGCAGCCTGGTTCCGAGCGACGTGGCCAGGCGTGAGGAACCCAGCCCGACTGATCCGAGCTGGGTGCTGTGGACGCGTCGTTGCGTGTCCGGCTGGCCTTGACGCTGTATTGGGGCACTCGAGCGGCGGCGGGGAGGCTGATGGTACCGTGTTGAAGGCGGCCACCATCCAGCCGCCTACGCCGGTCCTTCAAATCAAAGTAAAGGGCGCCTACCTGAGCTGTACAATCCAGAACCTGATCTGGACTGTGACTGCCATTGCTGCAAGAGCTGCATAACACGGCTTGGAGGGAGTTACGTGTGAGTGGGTGGAAAGACGGTTTTCTCCGAGGGACCTGAGACACACGTGATCAATAGTGGGAGGCATAACCATTTCCCTCAAAGCGTTAGAAGTGAGTGTGAAAAAGCTCCAATTAACAACAACGGTGCTAGAGGCAAAACTGGAAATTACGAAGGGCATGTCGCACAGAAATTTTATTTATTTATGTATTTATTTATTTAATTTTGAGATTTATAAAGAGCACAAATGCCCTGGGGCGTCTTTGCTCTGTGGACCGCGGACAGAGTCAATGAGTAACTTATTGGTTAAACAACCAGATCTTCATAGCTGCCAAGGTTTCAGATTGCTATGTGTGACATTTTCATAATTTCAATGTAATTATGAGTGACATTTCAACGACTAGGAGTGACACTTTCTTGCAATGAAAAAAATCAAGCAATGAAGATCAGGGAAACAAAAATATCAGAAACAAGGCCCATTTGAGTAACGAAAAAACTCTAAAAGACCTTAAAACTGATGCAAGCGAATGTAGTGATATTACAAAACTGTCACATATATTAATCTGAAAAACCTTGGCAGCTATGCCAAACAGACCGTGTTTCAATAGGTAGCAGGATAAAATACAGCTCACAGTAAAGATCAGAAATGAAAATAAAAGTGGGGCAAGCAGCGAATTAATGCAAGTACCATCAATGAATCGGCGCAGGTACACAGAGGAGAAAGGGCAGACGTACTGTGCACACTCCAACTGAGAGACAAGGAGGCAGAAAGAGATAGATTAACTGACACTGGGGCAGGCTTGAGAGATTAAGACACAGGGGTATAAAGACATGGGAGACTGCCACTAAAACTTAATGCAAAAAACGGGGTAGAAAGGCAGAGGGAACTCGCCCATCAACAGGGAAACATTAATGGGGCAGCTTAGTATCAATCCAGGCTAGGCCTCTCTCCCAGCGTTTGGGACCCGGCCCCAACAGGTGCGAGGCCCCAACAACGGCAACAACATAATGAACAGTTAGTCTGCGTGGATCTACCGATGTGCCTGATAGCGCGCTCATTGGCAATTATATCAATAACATACACTGACAGACACTCGGTGGGTGGCAAATGGTTACTAGTCTACTTACCAACTGTTCTTGATGGATCTTCAGCCAGGCAGCGTTGCATGACTGACATCGGCGACTCTCTGCAGCATACTGCGGGGCTGCCCAATGCCTCAACTCAGTTTGAATCCCCCGCCGCTTTGGTTTCTGGCCCACCGGCTTTCTCATTTTCTCATCCCCCGGATGTGAGGAGGGTGGCACGTGAGCGGGCTCCGGCGGCAGGAAATATGCAGCCAGGAGAACATCGCAACATTGTAGCAGTCACTCTCTCAGCAACTCGAGCTGAGAGCGGACAAACAATTAACTATTAACTTGCTGAGCCCAGCAGCTGCTGGCATCACGTTCGGAGAAGCACTGAGAGCCGGGGCACAGGTGCCTGCAGCGTGCGCTGGCACCCTGGGTAGCTAGAGTTCCATAGTGTGGCATTAATGCGTGACAATGCATTTCAGTGCGGTGTTGCGGAACACCACACTGAAATGCGGGAGTGTCACACCCAATGCGTGATGCTTGGCAGGCATGGATCTTTATCATCTTTCTAAAGACTAACAATGAATGACATGGCCTGATCTCAAGCGGGAGGGAGTTCCAGAGTTTTGCCACCGTAACAACAAAACGCCTGTCGCCCCAGGAGACGTTTTTTGTACGTGGCACAGTAAGGTGAAATGCATTAGATGATCGAAGTGGTCTGTTAGGAATGTAGGTAGCTAAATGATTTATTAAAAAGTGGGGACCTGTCTTACGGGAGGATTTATAAGCAATGCACAATGCCTTAAATGTTATTTGATTCCTTACTGACAACCAGTGGTACCCTTTAAAAACATGTGATATGGGTTTAAACTTGGGCGTTCCTTACAGCATTCTGGCGGCCGCATTCTGGCCGGTTTGCAATTTTTGTATAACCCTGCTTTGTGCATTAGCAAACAGCCCATTGCAGTAGTCTAAAGATAACATCACTAGTGTGCTGACCAGAGTTTTTCCTGAGTTCAAAGGGAGAAATGGAAGAATCTTCTTGATCCTTCGGAGTTTATGGTAAGCAGCTGAAACCACCGAATTGGCATTGGGTGCAAAGGTCAGTCTATCGTCGAATAAGATGCTTAAGTTCCTGACCTTAGTGACTGGATTTGGTGGAGAACCTAAGGCAGGTGGCCACCAGGAGCTGTACCATATGGGGGATAGCTTACCAAAGATAATAACCTCAGTTTTGTCGGAGTTCAGTTTTAGACAATTGCTGGCCATCCAGCTACTGATGGCCAGCATGCCCTTTTGGAAGCTAGCTGCTACCTTTTATCCATTGTTGTTAATTGCGAGCACTAGCTGGGTATTGTCAGCATAAGCTGTAAGTCCCATCCTATTTGCCTTGATGACTCTGGCTAAGTCCGAAAGGTAGATGTTAAAAAGTGTCGGGCTTAGGGATGAGCCTTGCGGAACCCCACATGGTAGTGTCAGTTGCCCAATGTCACCACATGGGTCCGATTTGTAGGAAAGGATGCTAGTAGTCCTTTTGCCTTATCCTGAATACCCATTACAGTGAGACGGTCGATCAAGATGGTATGATCGACCGTGTCAAATGCTGCTGAGAGGTCTAGCAATATGAGCACAGCTGTGATTCCCTTGTCCAGAATAGTTCTTATGTCTTCTGAGGCCTTGATTTTTTTTTTTATTTCTTTTTATTAAAACTTTTAACAGAAACAAGAATAAATAATCAAGGCAGTACAATCAATCGAATGGCGAAGCGTCCTGTGGGGAGGAAAGCATTAGAGCATAATACAATCATTGACATTACAGGGTGGGAGGATTGAGGGATGCAGCAAGTCCGGAGACAGTTCGAGCAACATAATAGCAGGAATGTCGGGTCAAGGGGAGGGAGGATCCGCCACCAAGTGTGTGAAGGGAGGTGCACATATTTCTCCCCGGTAGGAGTTCCATTGACCCCAAATCTTACACCATTTGCGAGGCCTGCTACGTGCCACATACACCGTCTTCTCTCTGAACATGCACCAGTCCATATTCTCCTTCCATGCCAGAACTGTGGGTGGCCTCTGAGAACCCCACAACTGGGAGATATCCCTCTTAGCGATCATGTTACCAAGGGACACCTACTGAGTCTGTGCCAAATCATAATCATTGGGTTCCCAAACATTCAACAGGCATCGTCTAACTTCAGGCAGCAACGCAACACCCGTGACCTCTTCCATAACCGCATGTACTCGATTCCAGAAACGAACCACCACCGGGCACTCCCTGAGTATGTGAAGAAAGGTACCCGGGAGACCACAACCACGCCTGCATAGCCCATCCGAAGCATAACCCATACTGACCAAGCGTGGACCGGTAACATACATCCTGTGGAGAATCTTAAGCTGTACAAACCGGAGGCGGGCCGGAATTGCAACCTCTTTCGGCGAAGATATGGCCGACTGCCAGTCTTCGTCATCTAACTCCAGACCATCGCCAGTCCAAGCTTCCCTAAGTCGCCGTAGGAGATCGGTCCTATCGTTTATCTACTTTTTATAAATGAGCGAAATCGTACTGTTGGGAACATGCCTATCCAGCACCCGATCTTCAAGCGGCGACGCCTCCGGAACAGTAGTACCCGGAGGGAGAGCCGCCATTAGCGCGTGTCGGACCTGAGCGTATCTAAAAAACTCCTTGTCACTTAGGTCATATTCCAATCTCAACTCCTCGAAGGTTTTGACCCTACCCTTAGTCCATACATCATTCACCCTGCATATACCAATCACGTCCCACCTATCGAAGCCTTTCGTCTTCCATAGGCAGCCCAGCCTCTCGGAAGCATAGAGAGGAGTAGCGCGCGTAAGTCTATTCTTCCATCCCATGGCATCATGCGCACGATGCCATACTTGCACCGCTATCTTAGTAGGGCCAGTGAGCATCTTCCCTGCGGATTTCGTATATAGCACCCTGTTGTAGTCACTACCAGGCAGCAACCATCTGTCCATCGCAAACGCAGGGTTCGACGCAGGGTCGTACGTGCCGTGGTTAATCGCCCCCAGTTGGGAGGCCCAGTAGTAGCGCTTAATATCCGGGAGAGCGATCCCACCGTCATACCAAGGAAGTGTTAACTTGGCAAGGGCTATGCGGGACCGCCCACCCGATATCGGTTGTCTGTGCAAGCTTTCAATCTCCCGAAAGTAGCTGGCCGGGATGGTATCGCAAGTATTCTGTAGGGCATATAAAAATCGGGGCAATGACATCATCTTGAAGAGAGCCGCTAGTCCGAGCGGGGACAACGGAAGGCTACGCCATGCCTCGACATCGGACCGCAAGCGCTGAAGCGGGGGCAGCAGGTTACGTTCATAACGAACCACAGGATCTAAGGTGATCAACACCCCCAAGTATTTGAAACCCGTGTGTACCACCTGTATTGGGCACCCACGCAGCAAGAGAGGAGAGTCTCCCGAGAGAACGTACACGCAGGACTTGCAGGTATAGCAGGATGTCGTCAGCATAAAGCGATACTCGGTCCTCAAAATCAGGGGTCCAGCGTATACCCTTCATTGACGGCTCCCACCTCAGCCAAGCCGCCAAGGGTTCCAAAGCGAGGGCAAAAAGAAGTGGAGACAACGGGCACCCCTGGTGAGTACCCCTTCCGAGAGAAAATGAGCCAGAAACACGACCATTAACAACCACCTGAGCCAAGGGGTCTTGATATAGTAGTTTCACCCAACTGATGAAAACAGGGCCAAAACCAAACTTGACGAGGGCAGCCCAGAGATATGGCCATTCCAGCGTATCAAACGCCATAGTGGCGTCTAAAGAAGCCAAAATGGCTGATTCACGCAACGAGGACGCTCTTGCAAAGGGCGCCATGTAGACGCCGAAGGTTCAGTGCCGTGTTTCGGTGTGGAATAAATCCGGACTGATCCGGATGGATCAGGTCGCAGACAACAGTGATTAAACGATTCGCGAGCACTTTAGCGAGGATCTTAGGCTCAGCGTTTAAGAGCAAGATGGGCCTGTACGACACGCAGCAATCCCGCGGCTTCCCTTCCTTGTGAATCACGACGATAGACGCAAGCCTTTGATCGAATGGGAGGATACCCACATCTAGCGATTCTAAAAAAACATCGAGCGAAGATGTGGTGCTATTTTATCTGGGCGTAGCTTATAAAGTTCGATGTGAAGTCCATTCGGACCCGTGGCCTTTTCCGACCTCACAGAGCGGACCGCGGTCGCGACCTCCTCTACAGAGAGTGTCGCGTCCATCAGTTCCCTATCCAGATCCGACAAGCAGGGCAGGGCAATGTCTCTCAGAAGCAGATGCGAATCCTGTTCCGGTCTGTCCGAAACTGGAGAGTACACGGTTTGGAAATACTCAGAAAAACACTCCACAATCTCAACCGGGTCAGTCACTCTCACTCCATCCGCTCTCTCAATCGAAGGAACCACGCGACTGGCCCTCTCTTTCTTGTCCAACCAGGCTATCAACTTTCCAGCCTTATCTCCCACGTCATACAAACGACCCTGCTGCTCTCTATTCATCACCCTGGCGGCATCAGTGACCAACGCTCTGTAGTCAGCTTGTTTGAGGCTGAGAAGGTGCAGCCTGTCCTGGGTAACATCAGATTCCAGCTCTCTGTCTAAGTCTGATATCTCAGTTTCAAGTCGGACCACTGCCTCGCACTTACGTTTCTTGGCATTATTTATTAATGATAAGGCGTGGCCGCGGATGACCGTCTTAAAGGCTTCGCATAGCGAGACAGAAGATGACACAGATCCCACATTCTCCACAAAATAATGGTCGAGTGATTTAATCAATTCCATGCGGATCTTAGGGTCACGGAGATACCAAGGGTTGATCGGGGCTACCCGGCCCTCCGTTCCCGGTCCCATTTCCATTACGAGCCATAAGGGGGAGTGATCCGAGATACCCCTAGCCAAATGTCTGATCTCCTTAACAAGTGGGGCCTGTGTTGCGGGCATCAGAATATAGTCCAGTCTCGAGAGACTACCGTGTGCACCAGAATGAAAAGTGTACTGTAGTTGTCCAGGGTGTAGCAGCCTCCAGCAATCTATCAATCCCAGAGTGTCAAGGAAGCCACCCTGCCAGGACTGGGACCTCCCAAGATCCCTAGGTGGGTAGCGATCAATATTTCCGGAGACCACAGAGTTAAAATCGCCGCCCACCACAAGGATGCCTTCTGGGAGCCCCAGTACTACCCGCCCCAAGTCAGCAAAGGTCGTGGTCTGAAGGCCAGGCGGAACATAAACGGAGAGCAAAGTGATGACCTTCCCCTCCCATCGTCCAGTAATAGTGGCATACCGCCCCCTGTCGTCAAGAATGATAGGATCGATCTCAAGGGGAGGGAGACTCTGACCAAGATACCCACCCCCCTAGAGCCAGTGGTGAAGCCGGAATGTGCCAGGAGACGGTAGCCCCTCCGATTCATGGCATGGCATGTATTGCCTATCAGATGTGTTTCTTGCAACAGCACAACATCAGGGGAGAGACGTCTCAAGAGTTGTAACACCACACCACGTTTTATCCTATCCCCCAACCCGTTAACATTCCAACACAGCAATTTGAGCCCCCTACCCCCATCCCGAACATAGTCGCAGCATCCACCCCACATTAGTTGCGACAGCCAAGTCCAAAAGTCCATCAATATAGTGCCTTGAAGTGAACCAAATAAAAACAACTTCCCCCCCTCCTCCCCCAACCTACCCTCAAAACAAGACCCCCCACCCTGCACCCCTGCGTTAGACTCAAAGGCCCCCCCAACTTGCAGTGTGCCTGTCGCCCTAGCAAATAACTAATCTACGAAAAGAAACCCCTAGAGGAGGAGAACCACCTCAATTAAAGCAAGTTAAAGGATCTGCAAACCATACCGAAAAATCTATATGTAGTTCAGCAAACCAAGTCACATTACTATTCCCGTTCCATCAGTCCACCCCCAGCTCCACCAGAATGTTCAGGGTGTTCCTGCTGCCTGGGTAGTTTGTCGAGCCAGTCGCTTGCAGCCCTCAGGGTGATCAAAAAAGAATGTCCGATCTCCATGTTCCACACGTAGCCGAGCTGGAAATAGCATTGCGTATTTCATGTCCCTGTCTCTCAATCGTCTCTTCACTCCCTGAAACCCCATCCTTTGCTTCTGCACCAACTGAGTGAAGTCGGGGTAGAAACTCACCGTCGCATTCTCAAATTTCGTGGGGCCACCCAAGCGCGATGCCTGCAGGATAGCATCACGAAAATGAAATATCCGGGCGATGATGGGCCGCGGGGCAGCACCCAGCTTGGGTTTACCACCCGGCACTTGTGAGCCCGCTCCACCGCAAAGAATTTGCTCAGGCCTTTGGGTGCAAGATGATTGACGATGAGGTCCTCCACGATGAGGTCAACATTTAAATTGTCAGAATTCTCAGGGACACCCACAATACGGACGTTGTTCAGCCTAGAACGACTTTCAAAATCCTCCAGACGACGAGAGAAGGAGTCATTAGAGGACCGTAGATCTCGGACCTCCATTTGTAGATCGGAGACATCCGTCGTGAGGCTAGAAGTTTTTAAGTCCAGGGATTTAACGTTTTCGTTCGTTTTAGCTAAATCCGCCCTGATCAAGTTGACATCGATCGCCACTGTATCCAGCTTTTGCGTCAGGGTTTCATACTGCACCCCGATTGAGGTCTGCATACTCGCAATGGTGCCCATGATATCGTGCAGAGTCGGGTCTTCGTCCGCCGTAAGGTCATCTCCCTTGTCCGCCGGAGGCTTGCCCATTCCACCGGGGGATCCCTTAGGATGGGTGTATCGGTCCATGACATTAGATTGTATGGAGCCCCCACGGTGAACAGTCTTGGTTTTTCGCTTTTCAACCTCGGGCTTGCCAGCCATTGTGGAAGCAGCGCCCCCGAGGGGACCACGAGATCTGGTGAAAATGACTACGTCAAAATCACCCACAGATGCTAAGCCAAGGGACAGTGTGTTCCACGTCACACACCGAGCGGTGATATACAGGCCCAGCCCCGGAGTGGGACCGCGAAGTAAAGCAGTCCGTGGGCAGCGGGGCAAAGCCGCTGCGTAGAAGGGTCCGGGCCAAAAGCAAAACCGAAAGCCAAGTCCAGGGTCGGATGTAAGATCAGGGAAGCCGCTGTTGTTCAATTACCGTCCAGGCAGATCATCAACTCGAGCCTGGGGCAGATCCGTGGAGCAGGCCAGGAAAGTTTAGAACTGCGTAAAATCGGTTCCCTTGGACCAAATCAATTTTTTAAAGCAACTATCATATCGGTTGGGTTGCATCTTTAATGATCCGTTGTCATAACAAGGATTATAGTCAGGATAAATGCCGGAGGTGGCGAAGGTCTGGGAGCCCTGTGCTCACGCGACCATCCCGGTTGCGCGCGAAGCTCCTCCCCTGAGGCCTTGATTAATGCCGTTTCTGTACCATAAGCTTTTCGAAAACCAAATTGGGTTTCATCTAACAAATGGTGATCTTCTATATCTTTAGAAAGTTGTTGATTCATCACCTTTTCAACCACTTTGGCCAGGAAAGGTAAACTAGCTATAGGCCTATAATTCTTGGTATCCTCCGGATCCAAGTGAGATTTTTTGAATAGTGGCTTAAGTATAGTTTTCTTCCATGAGATGGGGTATATCCCTAAATTAAACATTGCATTGCAGATTTTCGCTAATACTGGGGCTATCAGGTCGGTAACTGCTCCAAGACCGGATGGTGGACATAGATCATTAGCTGAGTCAGATTTAATAGTGGTCATTACATCAGTAATTTGATTCACAGTAACTTTTTCAAACTGCACAAAATGATGGTCTGAAAAGTTAGTGGATATGGACTGGTCACTTTGATTTGTATGTCCTGAAAATTCAGAGTAAATATTGTTCACTTTCTCATAAAAATAATCCGCTAAGGAATCACACAGCGATTGTGAAGGCACTGGAACTGCCACTGAAGTTCGGCCCAATAACTTAGTAACTACTTGGTAAAGTTGTTTATTTGAGTTCTTAGCCGATTCAATCTGGGCTGTGTAGTATTTACTTTTTTCTTGCATGATCATTAATTTGTGTTTAGCAAGTTCTTCCTTACAACGACGTTTATCTTCGCAGGCGTAGAATTTACGCCAGTGTCTTTCTCGATTTCTGCAGAGTTGTTTTTGTTCCCTGAGAGATTCAGTGAACCAGGGGGCTGATGGAAGGATCCTAGGGGTTCCGGAGCGAGCCGAAGGCCCAGCTACAGACCTATTTGTTGAAGATCTTATCCTAAAATACATGCAGCCCTGTGCGTCTCTCATTACTTCTCAGTGGGACAAGCCCACCGCGTACCAGGGGGCCCGCCTCGGCCTGGTGCACCTCTGTGTCCCATCCTGGCTAGGATTTTCAATTTCAGAGAGAGGAACATAATTCTACAAACGGCCCGCTCGGCCCCCCCAATAAAATACGATAATTCTACCAATAACCTTCTTCCTGGACTTTACAGCGAAGGTTCAGAAGATGCCCACTCCTTTCTGGAGGTCAAACAGTCACTCGTGACAAAGGCATAAAATATGCAATGCTTTTTCCAGCCAGACTTCGAGTAGTGTCGGAGGGAAAGACATGGTACTTTGAGTCGCCTGAGTAAGCCTGGGAGTGGTTGGAGTTGTGGAGGACTCCTGGAAACAAAAGATCCAACCTCAACCGGCAGAAAAAAGGGCAAGAGTGGCATCAACCAGGTTTTATACAAAGCGAGGGTCTGGAGACAGAGGATGAGAGAGCCATGGGTGGCCAGTCATAGTAAGATCTATGCCGTCATTGGAGGAGGTAAGATACACAAGGGGACCAGTCACTAGTCACCCCCCCCCCCGACTATAACACCAAGCTGATACATAAGGGTGGGAACTTGTAGTAAGACAATAGTTGTACTTGATTAACCTCTCAACCCTTGTTTTTGCTACCATGACGTTTGTCGGGTCAACCCCAAACTTGTTGGGCTCAAAGTAACCTTTATTATAATGGCATAGGTTATTGCATGCATATGAGATGAGACTACGAGAGGTGGGTGGCCAGCTGGGACGCGATACTCCATGTTAAGTTATAAGGGAATGGGTACACAAGCACTGTGCAAGTTTGGGGGGGTGGGCGTTTCTATGTCCACTCTTCAGGGAAGCAGGGGGGGGGGAGGTTTCACCAGTTGGAATTATAGATTTTTTAGGCACACCCAGTGGATGAGGAATGCAATACCTCACAGTACATATCTTGGGCAAAAGACTGCTGCAAGACAGGATGTCTCTTGAAATATTTTATGGATCTCTGCCGAGTTGCCCCCCATCCAACTGCCCCTGGTGGCCCCTAAGAAAGTACCAAGGACTTCCGGGTCCCCAGGTCATGTTTATCAGGACCAGGAGATGCTTGGCAGAATGAAAAAAGTAACCCCCTCTGGTAATTTTAAAATCCTCTCATCGAACTTCAGTGGTCTGGGAGACAAAATCAAAAGAAGGGTAGTACTGCAGTACCTGAAACGTCAGGCTCCGGATATTACCCTAATAAAAGAAACCCACATATAGGGGACTTCTTACTGTGCACTCAATAGATGGGGCTATAAACTGGTAGCCCATGCTGGATATACTAGAGGATCATGGGGGGTTGGGATCTTACTGCGCAAGTCCTTTCCTTTTAAAATACAAACTGTCACGCATGACTCATTGGGGCGATTTTTAACTCTGTCAGGATACTAGGATACTAGGAGGGTAGGCCATTAAATATCATGTCCCTCTATGTACCTCCATAACTGCATGCCTCCACACTCACTGAACTGGGCTTGAATATAGTTAATCTGCCTGAGGGAGATTTACTCCTAGGGGGTGATTGCAATGCGGCTCTTAGCGGAGAATGGGATCACTGGCCAGCCAAAGTGAAGCACCTGGAAAGGCCTGTGAGAAGTTGGCCTGATATATGATGCTCACTAGTTCTAGTGATCACCTTGTATCAGTCCAAACAACCCTTATGGTGATTGGTTGTAAAGTCAACCTTATAGACCAGGGGCCAGATGTAGGTAGCCAAATACCGGTCGGTAACGGCCGAATTCGGCCGTTACCGACCGGTATTTGACTTTTGAGATGTAGGTGGGTCTGAATTTACAGAATCGGTATATTTACCGATTCTGTAAATTTACCACTTCGGTATTTTACCGAATCGGTAAATATACCGATTCTGTAAATCCATCTGTAGGTGGGACTCTTCAGAGTCCCAAAGGCCCTACAAATTCGGTATTTTAACACCCAATCCAATTGGGTGTTAAAATACCGAATTCAGGTGTGCATGCACATGTGTGCATGCACACCTAGCCATGTGACAGACAGACATGCCCTTAGGGCATGTCTGTGTGCCACATGGCGCACATGCCTATTTTTGGGGTGCCAGAGGGTGTCAAAGTGACACCCCCTGCACCCTTGCTAAAATCGGTATTTACCGATTCTGTAATTACAGAATCGGTATTGCCCATTGATTCCTATGGGCTTCACAGCCCTTAGGAATCAATAGGAAATACCGATTCGGTATTTCCAGATTCGGTAAATACCGAATCTTAACGATTCGGTATTTCCACATCTGGAAATACCTACATCTCCCCCCTTCATATTTACCACTTCTTAAATACCGAATCGGTAAAATTCGGTATTTAAGAAGTGGTAAATCAATCCTACCTACATCTGGCCCCAGCTATCCTAGTAGCGTAGACAAAAGCAGTCTTTAGGCTAAACTCTGAATGGCATGTGAAGCCAGCTGTTTTACCACAATATAACCCCTTGAATACCAGATGAAAGGACACCACACAGGTTGTTATAAAAATAAACAGATATTTATTAGTTAACATACACCTCTGGACTCTTTATGAGGTCAGAGGGCTAAGCACGTGACACTACTACAAAAGAAATACGAGTTCGCACAATATCTACAAGTGTGCCTGAGGGGCACGTCAAACCATATACTCAAAACAATGGAATGCGAGGAAAGAAAGTACTGTAAGGAGATCCAGAGGCTGGAGGATCGCTGGGACTACGCTACGAACTAGGTAAGTACGGAGCAGGAGGCCCACGGGTCTCACGTGCAGAGTGGAAACTCTCACGCGGGATGCGTATCAACGTCTATGGATGCTACAGTTTACAAAGTTACGGATTCCGGACGAACCCGGCTGGATGGAGGGAAAACAGTGGACCTGGACACTAGGATAGTGGACCCAGACTTCAGCACCTAGAGGCTTTAGTTACCTAACCCACGGGCTGCGGGTGCATAGGGCTGAAGTTGCGTCTGGTTTGCTGCGTTGATCCCGGTGATGCCTGAAACAAGAAGTTGCTGGCAGGCAGCCAGATGGAGGAGTCCGGTGGTTCCAAGGATGGAACTGGAAGGAAGAAGTCCTGAAAGGGAAGGGGACAGAGTCTCGGTCACTAGCCAGTGACGGTGCTGGAACCAGGAGGGAACCAGGGGCTGTCGCCGCAGTCAGGTGAAGGAAGGGTCGCTTCTCACTGTAGCTGCGTGGACCAGGACCTGCTCTTCACGACCAGGCTGGAGGCACGAGCTGTCCCACGTAGTCTGCTGCTGTCGGCGGTGTTGGATCGTCGATCTGGACAACAGGCCTTGGCTAATGCAAGCCACGCGGTGGAACAAAGATGGCGTCTGGTGTGGACCAGGAGGGTCCAAGGTGCTTCTCTTTCACAAGGGCAAAGGCCAGTCTGGGGGACCAGACTAGCAGTGTTGAATTCTTCGGGTCGTCGTCTCGGAGGGCACAAGCCAGCCGGCAAGTGACCAGACAACCGGAGATACAGCAACCAAGCAAAAAGGGCCCCACGCAGATCTCGTGGATGCTGGGGGGCTGGTCTTTGGTGCAGGTGCTGCGTCGGGGTAGGGCTTCTCAGGCCCTGATGCACTCACTCGAGGAACCCTCGGGGGTCGTGCTGGAAGCGCTGTGCAGGTTTCTTCAAGATGGCCGTCTCCACGTTGCTCGTCGCACCCACGGGTCCCAGCTGTGCTGTGGATGTGGGTAGAGGTCAGAGAGGTCTGGAGGTCCGGGTCTTGTCGAGCTGAATCGTCGGATTCCGGGATGGGAGGACTTTGCAGCAAACCGCACAGGAGCTTGATGGTGCCTGCGAAGCAGGATGGTCACTCCCTGACCATAGGGGAGATTCTTCAGTCTTCTGATGATCAGGAGGTCGAAGGTCAAGAGTTCTTCGTGGAAGTTGTCAAGATTAATCTAACTTGGAATGGGACCAGCTCCTACCTTTATTCTCCTAAAGGGGGCTGCACTACGACTAGGTCCCTCCCCTGGGTGGGACCAGGAAGGGGGGTGGTTACACCCCCCTATCCTTTGTCCAGTTTCCCGCCAGGGCTGGGGCTGGAGTGCCCCAGCAACTGGTTGGAATCGGTGTATGCACAGGGCACCTTGTGTGCCCCAGGCATGTCTCATTCCTTTCAGCCTGGGCCTACCTAATGCACAAAATCCTGTCTGGGGTGGTGCTAGCACCTCCCAAGGCAGGAAACCCTTTGTCTAAGCCTCCCTCGCTGGAAGGACTCCCAGCAGCAGGAGGTCAGACTTGTGTCTGTGGTGGCAGCATCCATTTTGTGATGCCAAGGCTCGAGTTAACTTTAACCGGGGTTCACAGTTACATACATGTCGTGTCCCTCTAGAAGGGTGGAATGCTACTCCCGTCGCCAGAATTGGCGAGGGGGTAGTATTCCAATTCGTATGACACCTTACTCGACATGTTTTGATAATGTTATACTGAGTTAGCATTTAACCGCGAGGATTATAATGCACTTAAGAGTATATGGTATAGCGTTATCATGGAACAGCTATTAGGACTTGGTTCCGCAAGCTGCAAACGGTCTCAGCTCATGCCAGAGCACCATCTCACATAATCCCAAGCACTCTGCCTTCAGGATTGATAAGGCCTACTATAGGAGTGACTGATAGGAATATATGTGTCCGTTTTAAGTTTAGATATAGGGAACTATATCTAAAGCAAAGGGTGATTACACCACCTTGCCCCAGCTGTCGTGCAGCCAGTTGTGTCTGTTTTGGATGGCCAGCCAGGGGTGGCATAATACATGCTGCAGCCCCTGGGTACACCTATGCCCTGGATGCCTAAGGTATACTGTACAGGGACTGATGAGGTGGCCCAGTACCAATGGGTAAATGCACCTAAGGTACATGGTTGTTAATTTAGAGAGGGAACAGCTAGCCTGTGGGTCTGATTAGCAGGCCCACAGCCAGGGAAAGTCGTAAACCAGTGAAGCAAAAATCTGGGGTGGCCATGGGATTGCAGACCCCACTCTCCTACAAGGCCCTTGACGAATTTCTGTTGGCTATTGGCCTATTTGATGTTTAGCGGAAGCACAATTCCTCAGCCTGCCAGTATACTTTTCACTCTGGAGTTCATGAAAGTCTATTCTGCATAGACTATATGTTTGGAATGGCAGACCAGCTCACAATGTTCATGGAGTTGACTCACCTCCCGAGGGGTATCTCGGACCACTCCCCACTTTTCGCACTTTATGATAATATTCCTACATCTAAGGGACAGGGAATGGCAATTAATCCTTGGTAATTAAAAATACCAGCCATTAAGGAGGATTTAGCCTAAACAACAATAAACTATTTTAACGAGAATTTGTGGTTAGTGAACTCAGCCCAAACAATGTGGGAAGCTTATAAGGCCGTAATCAGGGGGCAGGTGATCTCTTCAATCTCAGTTTATAAAAAAGAGAGACGGAAACAGTTGATAGCAATAGAAGACAAGATTCGGAGTTTAGAGTCTGAGCTAATATTGTTAGACTCACCGGAAATGAAACACAGATTGCAGATTAAACAGAAGGAATATAAAGACATTGCAGAAGAAGCAGCAAGAGCGCCCCACCAAGCTACCCAACATCGCACATACGAGGTAGGAGACTAGGCGGGCAAATTGTTTGTGTGGTTAGAGAAACGGGAGAGGGCGACTAGATGGGTGTTGGAAATTGCCCCAGACGGGGGAATTCCACTCAGGACAGGCAGGAAATAGCAGTGGCTTCCGCAACATACTACAGACAACAATATACTGCATCAATGTTGTCCACCCAGACTGAAGCCGGAGAGCTATTAGCCACTCTTAATTTGCCCTCTCTAGATGAGACGGATAGCAAAGGCCTGGAGTCAGAACTGACTGAGAAGAAAGTGATACAGGCAATTGGGACTCTGAAGGCTGGTAAAACCATGGGCCCAAATGGACTTCCGATAGAGCTATACAAGCAAACCACATCCAAAATCACCACATATCTAGTGCAAATGTATCAAGAAAGCGTCAAACTACGTACTGTACCAGAGAGTCAAAGAGTGGCTAACATTGTGGTAATACACAAAAGTGGGAAACCACCTGGAAAATCTGCCTCCAGTGGTGCCTCTTAAACATTTGGAAGAACACAGACCGAACGGCAGGGTAAAGATCCTGGGTCACTCTAGGTTTTATGGTAGCAAAACGTAATATCGCAAAGAAATGGAGGGTGGAGACAGGACCTCGGTACCGGGACTGGGAGGTCGATATGGAATGGTGTATGCAAGCTGAAAGGGTGGTCTCTGAAGGAAGACATGAGGATTTACAAAAAAAAAAATTAATGGTTGGAAAGCTTCATTAAACCTCAGCCACTGGTAATTACTCAGGCCTCATCCCAGACCATTGTTATTTTTCACAATTTGCCACATAAGTTTGGACCCAGCCGTATGCAAATCGTAAGACTGTGTGGTAATGTCTATTTAACCTAGCTTGGTTGAATGGACATTATTTTTCCCTCATTGTATTTCTTTGTTCCTATTGGTCTATGTTTGAGCATTCTCTTATCTGTGGAATATTCTATATCAGTTGATGTTGGCTGCATTACTACGTGGATGCTCCTATTAAACCTCTGAGTATATTCTTACATTTGTGGACCCTTCCTTCAGACTGCTCCAGTGAGAGCAGTTCAGCCCGAACAGCCAAGTCATGACACTTGCATGACAGCTGGCATGATCGCATACACCTTTCAGACAGCTTGCGTAATTACTGGAACTACCAGCATAACAAAACATTAGACTGCATATTGCTCCTGGTGGGAGAGTCCTTGTATGACTGCTTGCATAATTGTTAGAGACAAGAGTGCTTAGGCTGTCTAAGGCTTTTCTGCTCGCATGGACATTGCCAGCCATTGTAGGTCAGCATGCGTGATCGCAGGCATGACAGTTAGCGTAACCTCCTAACGACCTACATTTCTTGACGTACTGCATAAAAATATTGACAACGGGCAAGAGGATGTGTTTCAGTTTACAAAAAAGATTGCATAACAAATTAAATGTCCGACTGCTTACAAATTGCGTGGAACTACGCAATAAACAGCACGACAGTTTTAACCCAGTATGTGCGATAAAGCCTCAAATATCAAAGAGCCCCACTTAGTAATGTTCTATCAGCCCTCTAAGCGCTTCAGGCCCTCCTCGGGATAGAAACAGTCCTGTAAATGCCACTACAGTGCAGTAAACCCAGGGGCACTGCCTGTTGTCCAGTTCTGTAAATCAGCACATGGTTGTAAGGCTTGGCACTGCCTGTTCTCCAATCCTATACATCGGATCGTGGTTGCCGTGTGTTAAAAAGAAAAATAATAATAATGTGCATGACCTGTTTATTTAACTGGTCCCAGGTAAATAGATACCTTCTTGGCGTAAGGAAACGTTTCTTTTCGTTGTCTGCATGCTTTATAGGCGCCCTGAAGGGGGCAGTATGGTACACAGATAATTACGGACAAAGTGTTCTTCGGGGTTCGGGACGATTTTCTCCATAAACTGGCTGCACTCTGTGTAAACGTTGAAACGGGATGTTCTCTCTTATACATGTAACGTTGTGAAACGATGGAGCCGATTAAAATGACAGGTTGTGCAGTCCTCACTCAAAATGGTCGCTCATGTGGTCCTCATAGTTTTGTTTCATGCGGTGCCGTTCCACCCCTCGCATACTCGGTACAGCCAGCGTGTTGCAGGGTTGGCTGGCACTTTTGTGGTTTTCACCAACCCTGCTGGGAGTGCAGCCTACTCTGCCAGCCTTTCCCCTGATTGGGCCGGCCGTTTGTGCACCTGAGTGGATTGGTGCATAATGTGGCAGGGTTTTTGCTGCACTGAAGTACTTGTCAGCAGCGCTTCTGTTCCCATGCCAGCTTCAAAACCGAATCGAGAAATTGGAGTCCGACTGGTTACACAGACCAGTGGGCACAAACCCGGCCCAGTCCACAACCTGGTCGCCTTGATACAGTTGCTTATGCCGTTTTATTTGTAGTTTGCCCTCCGCGTGTTTATGCTGTTAATATGAAGACCTTGGTCTGTTTGTGTGCCCGGTATTTTCTCCTCCCTTGTGTTAGAGAGCCCAGTCTCAGTTGATCTTCCCAGCAGCTGGAGGAGAAATGAGTTGTAGGAATTACTGCAAGGGGACAAAAGTAGGCGGAAGGTTTTAAAAGGCAGCTTAATCTAGACTGAAGAGTCCACAGCTTAGTCTGGCGAGTGGCATGAAAACTTGACTAAAAGCAGGCTTTTAAGAATACAGCGTGAAAGGGGTAGGTTTTTGTAGAGAAGGTATTTTGTGGTAAGAGTTTTATAGAGGGAAGCCGGAGGTGGAGCACATTGTGAAGTATATACATCCACGACTTCCTGAAAGGCAGACATGCCAACCCTCCCGATTCAGGCGTGAGACTACCGATTTGAAGGCTAGTCTCCCGCCTCCCGATTCCTGCAAGCAAAAACCCGATTCCTCGGGGTTTGTTGACAGGGCTTAGTATTGTGTGAAGTGCTCGCAGGGGCTCTCGCTGGGGTGAAAAAACAACAAAGGGTCATTAACAAGGCAATAGTCTTTTGAAGACCTGTGAAGTAGGGGGGTGGGGGCGTGTGTGTGCACAGGAAGCTGTTTTCGGCTGGGGTGTCACACAGGGGGTGTGGGGGGGACAACACTTGCATCACCCTCTCAGCCTGCCATTGCGCTCCATGCTTGTAAAAGGTAAGAAAAAAAACGTACATTTGTGTTTCAAATGCCCAATCCTGCAGCAGCACACTTCCAAAGCCCATACACGCCAGTAACCCGATTTGAAGCCCCATTCTCCCGATTTTTTAAAAAAAATCTCCCTCTTTGCTCTTCTGAAATGTTGGCATGTATGGAAGTACAGTTTACCTCTTTAAGTGCGCCATGCGTTGATACCACTCGTTGATAAAAAAATAATATGGTAGGACCTGGTGGGTAAAAATGTTAACAGGGTGGCCGATTTAAATGTTACTGGGAGAAAGCAGAGGGAAACTAAGTGTAAATGTCCATTCTTTTTTAAATAGTTCTTCCTATTGAGTCTGTTTCAAAGTGAGCTAAATGTATGCAAATAAAGGAACTAAGAGCACATCGAAATCAAACGTCTTGCACAGTATCACACCTTTTTTGTCATGTCTCTTGGTTCGACAGTCTGCAGTTGAGCCACTAGACAAATGAGAAAAAGAAGCAAGTTAATGCTACTGATTTACTGAAACATCATCCTTTAGCCTTACTGTTTTAGCCAAGCAACATTGCCCTATGTTGTTTTCACGTGCTTTGCTTCTCTAAGTGTCCAATCATTTGGTGTGGGTGGCAGAGAATGAGACTAGACGTGGCAGCAGGCAAGGCAGTTATAATTGTGGCGAGGACGCTTGATGTGGCACATGCTGGTATCTTGTTATACAAATACTGCTTGCAGACAGACCAGTCTTGGGGCTTTGTAGGATTGTAAACTCAATGCTTAGCAATGCAGCAGTTAGCAGTTAAGAGACGTGCTTATAGAGAAAAGGTATAATGTTAGAAGTCAGAGTAAGCAGTACCTGAAATGGGAATAGAGGAGTGCAGGTGCTCACAATCCCACAGTAACTGTTTTCTACTGAGAAGTGCTGGTAATTTCCTATTTTACTTATTTCATATCTGTTGATAAGTGCAGGTCTGCTCGTAAATTAGAGAAGTGCAGCTACTCCTAGCTGACAGCACCTACCCATTGAAAGCACTGGTGGTGGTAGGAGGAGGATGATCACCAACACCCGTGGTTTCCTGTGGTCGGACCTCGAGACCCGTGCTCTGCTAGATATTTGGGGTGAAGCAGACGTGCAGACTGCTCTGGATGGAAACTTCCGCAACAGCCATGTGTATCGGGATGTTGCATGCCGGCTTGCAGACACGGGCTTTGAACGGACTCCAGAACAATGCCGAATCCGCATCAAAGGCCTGAAGCGACAGTATTATCAGGCGAGGGAAGGCATGAAGAAAAATGGAAATGCACACAAGATTTGCAAATACTATGATCAGATGAATCAGATTCTTTGCACTCGAACTCTTTCCACCCCACCAGCCTCCTCTGCCTCTGTGTCAATGTCCCAAGATCCTCTTCTACTCCGGTCAATGGAAGAAACCATGATGGAGGAAGTATCTGCCGACGAAGATGACGAGGAGAACCAGCAGAAGCAACAAGGATGCACTGGCATAGGTCCCTCTCTGGAAAACTTAGCCGAAGACTCTGGAGAGTGCTCCTCCTTCACGGAACGACCTATTAAAGTGGAGTGCCCACCCTTCACTGGACCACCACCGACCCTGACGGGAGATGGTAAGCCTGCATGCAATATTCTCTTTTGCATTTTGTACATATGGGTGGGGTGGTCTACTGACGCATATAATTTAGCATGCAAAGGATGTTATTGTCCCCTTTTAAATCACAAATCCAGAAATTCATGTGAATGAAAGAATAGCATCTTTTTATTTTATTTATTGCAGTTTTGTATAGCTCTCTTCTAACTAGACTGCGAGAGTGCTGTACAGGTAGTAAGAATTGTGTTGAGCCACGCAGGAGCTGAGTAAATATTTCTATAGTGCTACTAGTTGCCATAGTTATAATCATGGACATAGTCATTGACATAGTGACACATTTAAGGTCAAGTTGGACAGTAAAATGGTAGAAACAGTTATGAAACACGACCTGATTTCAGGCCTAGCAAAGGTGGGTTTAATGGTTGGAGATCTCTTTAGGATTGTTTTGAATTCTGTGAAGGAATTAGACCTGCCAATGCTTGTTGGAGTAGACTGGCATATTTTTGCAGCACTGCCAGAGAAGGAGTGCGTTGTAGTACATTTCTTATTATCAGGAATATCCTGTCGTAGTGAAGCTTTTCCTCGCGTACTGTTATCTCCAAAAATGTTGTTTTGGTTCTCCAGAAATATGTTTGTTTGTCACATAAATGGGCGTCTTCAAATGCAGGACCTTTTGTGCAAAACAAGCAATTTTTATATATATATGCTTCTTGCTAGAAGTGCTAGCTTTTTCACTGACCCTAGGACTGGGTTGACTTGGTCAAATTTCTTTGTCTTGGAGGTGAGTTTGACGTTAGGTGTAGGACAGATTTCAGCGGTGCGAGACATATGCAAGGCGTGGGAGGACAGCATTGTTATATGTCGTTTTATTTTTTTATATAACCATGAGTAAACTAAGTTCTTTTTTTACATAATCTTTGGAAAGAAAATGTCTAATGTTGCTTTTAATGTTCTCCGCCTTTATCTGATTGTAATAAGAGTCTGACTGTGGTCCACTTCTCGATGTTTTTATTTATTACAAGAGTGAAAAAACACCAACATCCCGTACGATGAGACATCAGTTACTCATACTGCATTGACGCCTGACGTATATTCCGTATTACATACGAGTTTCATTTCAGGAAAACAGACTTCAGAAAGCATAACAGGACTTGAGGAAGACATCCTGATTCAGTTTAGATTGCAGGATGAAGCCAAGTTATTTTGCTGATGTGAAATGTTTGGGTGTCATGCCAAACTGTTTAGGTGATCAGTCCAGTCTTTCCAAAATTGGCAGTTTCAGTTTCCGGGAGTCCATGAACAATTCTGTTTTTGGATAGGTTGTATTAGTGTTCTGTGTTACGTCCAGGTCTTAAATTCAAAGATGCAGGTGAGAAATGTTTCGATACGTTTAGGGCAGCAATTCATTTTTTTTTTAGAAGTTTTCATCTTCATATTGATGAAGGGAGATACTGTGCTTCTAACGAAAGACGCCTTGTTGTTTGACATACTGATTGAATAGTTAGTAAGCTAGGATTGGGCCGTGTGACACTCAAGAGGTTGAAGGAATAGTAATTAAACACAAGTTACCAATATTAATTTATTGGAATCAGTTGTTGAGTTATGAATTTAACCTTTGCATTGTTGTGACTTCTAAAACAAATCAATTTTGTAGGGGTTTAAAAGGAGGTCCATGGTCAGTGGTGTCAAAAGGATAAGTTCAGTATCATAAGGAGGCAAGAGTTTCCAAACTCAACGAATTTGAGTGTGTCATCCCTTATTTCTAAAATCTGACTAAAAGGTGGTACTAAGTATGCCTGAATGTTTAATATCCAGTTAAACTGCAGTATATTTTCAAAGTAGTTTTGCCAGATAAGGAAGGTGGCAGATCTGAAGTTTTCAGTTTAGTTGTGGGCAGCGACTGCTGTTTTGCGAAGCAGCTTTAACTGGTTCACCTTCAGACGCTCCAATAGACTACTCCATTCCAGGGTTAGTTAATGACTGTAAGCCAGAGTGGGATGAGAGTGTCTCTGCTTTTTTGCCATGAGTAATGAAATGTGATCCGGTTTGGTTTGATGAAGGTGAATTTGCCCTGGAAGAGAAGCTTTTTTGTTGTAGGTGTGTCTATTGGATGTGAGTGTTTTAAAAGAGATATCTGGTGTATTTTTCCTCCATTTGCACTCTGCTGTTATGATCATTTTCTTTTAGCATTTTATCCGCGATGTTTACCAGTGGGCAGCTTTTCCTTATCTTTCTTGTTTCTGTAGTGTAAGCAGCATTTGCATCCATAATGTAGAAGAGCTTACTTTGGTATTCTCAAAGAAGTAACATAGGGTTGGAACTTTCCGGCAGTGTATTAGGTATTGAGTTTATCAGGTCCAGTATAAAATGGGGTTTCTCTTATTTAGATCTCCAGTTGCTCTCATTGTTTTTGCATGTGAGTTGGTTGTTTGCAGAGTTATGGGTTCGGTGAAAGTGAGTTACAGGTATTTGGACCAATAACCTCGAAGAGGATCAGAAGTTTTTAGTATCCCTTGCCTACAGCTGTGGCTTACTATGGTTCAATCATGACCAACTATGGTAATTATAAGTCTGATGGGATCTGTTTTCATATTCTGCTCTGCGCATCTGTTTTAGAATATTCATCCTCACCCTATGGACTTTGTTTAATATTAGAGGATCTCAGTAGCTACTACTATCGCACTTTGCTTGGCCAGACAGTGTTTTTCTCTTGAGATGAGGTTTTCAGGAAGTGATGCATAACAGTACCGATCTGATTTGAAATGCCCAGTTCTCAACTTGTGTCTTTTCAAGTCCCAGTCTGGCAGAATTGACATAACACAGCATAATCCCAGTCCTGGGTGTTTTAAGGTTGCAAAGGCTGTTCCTGTTAGTGACACATTATCCCGCATGTCTGAGTAAATAGCATACCTATGCTTTTAAGAGGGACCAGAAGAGTTGCTTGATAGGATCAATTAGAAAGATGAAAGGGAGGAAAAGAAAGAAGGCTCCTTTGCCCTTCCCTTTAAAAGGGAGAACTTTCTCAGAAGATGATGTATGGATGCAATGTGGTTGGGGAATCTACTAGTTATGCAGCTTTCAGGGCAATCTTTATAATTGGATATATACACTTATTGGTAACGTAATACCACACCATATTAACGATTTAAGACTAATTTGTAAAGCCAGTTGAAAAGCATTGGAATGCCTTCACCATGTAAGGAGAGCCACGCTCACCGAAGCCCAAGCTGCGGTGCAAAGTCAAGGTTAGGCAGAGCAGAGCTCCCACAATGGGTCTTTGACTTGGATCCGTATTGTCCAAACTGTATCAGCAGGGAAGGGGCATTGTGTAGCATCATCAAGCAAAAGGGTGTAAAGTCTCTACTTTTTGCGCTTTGCACTGTCTCTCATGAAGTAAATTGATTTTATTCTTCTTAATGTTTTGAATCTTTTGTATGAATGTGATGCACGTTCATTCTTTGGCTTTCCATCCTCTAGATAACTCACCAGCCAACAAATCACAGCAAGTTGCTGTAGTGAAGAAAGTTTAGGAAACAATAGGGCTGCGGGGATGAACTTTCAGCAAGTTGAATGCATACTTCCTTTTTGGCTAAATAGTCGTAAGCAAGCCATACTTTTCCAGTAGTTAGTATATGGTGGATTCATTATGTTCAGTTATGTGTGTGTTTGAGAGAGTTGAGATTTGTTTACAATGTGCTTTAACTGTTCATTTGATTTACTTTTACGCTGAACCTTCTCATTGGACAGAGCTGTTTTTAATATACTTGTGCATCGTCCTCTCTACATTAAAATTACATTTTATTTTTAGGTTTTAAACAAGCCAATTCTCAAAGCAGCCCACCATCTACCCAGCGTAAACGGTTAAAGAAATGCCACACAAATCTGACTCTAGACAGAATGATGGAAACATTTCTTCAACAAAGTGTTAATTTTGAAGAGAAATTTTACAACTATGAGGAGCAAAGGCTCAAAATTGAAGATAAGCGCCGGGAGGCCGAGCACACTCGTGAAATTCAGATGCTGCAGATGCTGGGACAAATGTTGGCAGGGATTACTTCTTCTGCTTCGCACAGATCGCAGTCCAGACCATCAAGTCCACCAGCACCACCACCTCGACCAACATGGAGGGGAAGTCATCGATCACTTGGAGATATGAGTTCTAGCACTTTGACAGCACCGTTTCCACCATCCATAGGTACAGCATCCTCGTCGTTGCATCTCATACTTTTCACACCACTAACGAATCGATGTAATTTGAGAAAAGTGTGTTTAAATCAACTAGATATATATTGTGGAAAGCAGACGTGGCCTTGTTTTCATACGTGCATTCAACACCATTGCGACTTGATGATGGCAGGCATTTTAGTTTCTCAGTTTCTCAGTGTTTCTTTGATCATTTTTTTTTTTTAAAACCTAGAGATATACCATCCCATTTCTGGACTCCCAATCAATGTGAGTCTATTAATGCATATTTTTTCGCGGAGGTTTGTGGGCTTTTAGTTGTAAATATAATGTTATGGCAGTGTATATAAATGGACCAGAGCAATTGCTCTAATAAATGAACATTCATCACTAAAGTACTAGGGTCAAATTCGACCTTATTGCCTCAGTACAACAAAATTGACGTTAGAAAAACACCTTCAACTGCCTCACAGATTGTGTATAATAAATTCTCTACATAGGGAAACTGCACTCCTAAAAGTCACCAGGCTTTTACAATGTGATTTTACATTTCTCAACAAATTTAATCCCTTGAATCCTTGTTTTAGTGAAATACCTTTTGTTTAAACAGATACTCGTGGAAAAAATCCATGGCATAACCCATGTATTCAGATTTGCCTCTCAAGTCTGGCTCATGCCACACTCAGCAGTCGTAATAAGTAGCGTATTACACTCTACACAACTGAATATATATATATATATATATATATATATATATATATATATATATATTATTATTTTTTCTCTCTAGTACACAAGGAAACCTCTGTTCATAACCCAAGGTGGAGATGGAAAAGAAGCTATTTCCAGGTTTATTTGAGTCACCACATGATGCGTTTTGGCCAAAGGCTTTGTTTGCACTCTACCTGGCAGGGAACACAGCTTTGCTTCCGCCCAGACTGGAGCAAAATAGAGCCAGCTCCCGCCAGCACCAGAATGGGTGCTGGTTGGAAAGCCGGCAGGGGCCACAGGCGACTTAGGGCTCCCTGCGCTGCCCCCAACTAAAAAAAATTGTGTAGGTGCTTCGGGTGGACAGCAGGGCACTCACAGAAAAATGCAATGGCTGGGTGCTGACTGGGGAGCCAGCGCGGGCCATGGGCTCCCATGACCCCAGCAGTGCTCCTGTGGGCGCCCCAGGTGGGCACCGGCGTCCCCCTGCAAAACAAAAAAATATATATATTTCCAGCTCCTGCTGGCACTATATTGCTGCTGGCTAGGAAGCAAGCAGGTGCAGAGGGGCCTCCGGCTCCCCCCGCTTCCCACAATGTATAGAAAACGCAATGGCACGGATGCTCCGGGTGGACAGCGGGGCACCCATGGAAAAAATGTAATAGCCGGCTCCCGCTGGCACCAAAATTAGTGCTGACTGGGCCGCTGGTAGCGGCCATGGGGCTATGCCCCCTTCTCCCCATGGCTCCAACAATGCTCATGTTGAGGGTGCCCTGGTTGGGCACCGGGTGTCCCACGTTAAAACAAAAAATACAAATTTCCAGCTCTTGCTGGCCCTATGTTGCTGCTGGCACACAATTGGTGCTGACTGGGGAGCCGGTGGGGGCGTCAGGGGGCTCAAGAGGAAGAGGTGTGGCGCCGCGGCCAGGGCGACTGACGCTGGAATCTGGGGACCACGGTTCGATCCCCGGCTCCGGCGGCAGGTTAGCCCAGCACCATGTGGCTCTGGGCAATAGCTCGCTTAATCTTCCCGACGGCCCCCAGCGCCTAGAGACCCTTACGGGTGATTGTGCGCTTTACAAATGTGGACTTTACTCATGGCCCTGGGGCACCTACTGTGGAAATAAAAACAAATTACCAGCTCCACCGGCATCCTGTATTGCTGCTAGTTGGGGAGTGTTCGAACCAGGAAGTCTGTTTGCACTGCGAGCTGGGGAGAAGGACGGCCCGACAGAGTTAGTAAATCGAACCGGCGGTGTCAGATGGTCACCGCCGCCAGCCTTCATTTTTGTGACGAGTAAGAAGATTTATTCCTTTTGGGAGCCAATGATTAATCAGCTCAGTCGGGTACACTAACAGTTAATACGTACCGAGTCTCCAGTAGGGCTCCACTAGTGATGAGAACGCGATTTCGAACTATCCCGAGTGTCTTTTGAAATTGAAATTAAGGCAATTGATTTAATCACTCATCAGACTTTATCTTCACCGCCAGCATCATAGCTGTTTTTTCAACAGCCACCCAACAATCTATTTAGTAATTAGAGATTCATACTCTACAACAGACTGTCTGGCGACACGCTGATGGCCCCACGGTTGAATCTAATCCCGTTTTAAGATAGCTCCAGGCAGGAGTACCCCCTGGCCATCGCCATCATTTTTGCTAATAGGAACATACCCTTAAGGTCTGGTAATCATCTGGATCAAGACTCGTATCTGGTTCAGCTTCCGGTGTATGTTAGGAGGTTGCCCACCCACAACCTTCCCGTCCTGAAGAAGACCCCGTTGTAAGGACGAACATCCTACGTGCTAAGCGGGTCGAAACGTAGACGCTAATCTCTCCACCAACTCCTACCCCCAAGCTAGACTAAAGCAGCTGAAGGGGAGCTAGGTGGTCTACATGAATTTTATGATGGACTCTATATGAGCATAGTATTGTGGACCTTGTTCTCAAGGAATCACGTGAACTCTTGTGTTTTTTTTAATTTGGATATATCCGTATCACGAACGAATTTGATCATTTGTTTATTCTTTTTAAAAACTTTGGCACTTTCCCTCACTTCACCCCCTCCCTGTTGTGTATGTGGGCACATAGATAAGAATCTTTGTAATGTGTTATAGATGAAATACAACCAATGAATGGTTAGAATGCAAAATTTGAAATAAATCTTTTTGCATTGATTTATCTGTCTTTTTGTAAAGGTTTATTTAAAACTGTGAATTTTGATGCTTTGTCTGGGACCCCTTCCCTTTATACCGCTAGTTGGGGAGCCAGCAGATGCCGTGGGGGCCTTAGGGCTCATCTCCCAGCCCTCAACATTTGCTAGGTTGTGGGTGCCCTGGGTTGGAACTGAGCCACCCATAAAACCCCAAAAATCCAAAAATAATATAATAAACGAGCAGCAGGAGCCATTCATTTATTATTGACTGCTCTCGGCAAGGAGTGCCAAATCATGCTCTATGCTGCCTTTTTAAATTTTTATTTTTTCTTCTTGGTTTAATCTTTAGAAGGGTTAGTCACCATCAACCTTTTTAGGTCGAGCTGGCGTTGGAGCGCGAAGCGCTCCCGCCAGCGAGACTATAGTCACCTTCCTCCCTGTCAAGGGAGTAACAGCTGTGAACGAGCCCGATACAGACCTGGGCACGAGCCGACCCAGGTCTGTGAACGAGCTTCAAGGTTGAGCAGCTTGTGCACGTTTGTTGGAAGTCAGGCGCTGCAAGCCCGCCAGACCAATTATCCCAGCATGAAACTCTACTTCCTGAGGCGCCACGAGACCAATTATCCCAGCAGGAGTCTCCACTTCCTCAGGCGCTGCAACAATTATCACAGCATGAGACCCACTTATCACAGCATGTCAACAGGCGCCCCAGGCTGCTGGAGCACTCAACTATAATTAATGTGCAGTTGAGTGCTCCAGCAGCGTGGGGCGGCTCTCTGCATGCTGTGATAATTATCACTTTGGGGCCTCATGCTGTGATAATTACGGCGGCATGCTCTATTTGCAGCACTGAACATTTTCAAAGAAGGCGAAGCAGTGACATTCATTGGAGACACTCACCCTCATGCCCTCACCCCCTCACCCCTCACACACCTCCTCACCCTCACACACCTCCTCACCCTCACACCCTCACCTTCACACCCCCTCACACACACCCTCACATACCCTTACCAGCACAGCAAAACACAACACAGCACAGCAAAACACAACACAACACAACACAGCACAGCACAGCAAAACACAACACAACACAATACAGCACAGCACAGCAAAACACAACACAGCACAGCAAAACACAGCACAGCACGACAAAACACAACACAGCACAACAGAGCAAAACACAACACAGCACAGCACAGCAAAACACAGCACAGCAAAACACAACACAGCACAGCACAACACAGCACAGCACAGCACAACACAGCACAGCACAACACAGCACAGCAAAACACAACACAGCACAGGACAGCACAGCACAGCACAGCAAAGCACAGCACAGCACAACACAACACAGCACAGCAAAACACAACACAACAGCACAGCACAGCAAAACACAGCACAGGAGAGCACAGCAAAGCACAGCACAGCAAAACACAGCACAGCAAAACACAGCACAGCAAAACACAGCACAACACAGCACAACACAGCACAGCACAACACAGCACAGCAAAACACAGCACAACACAGCAAAACACAGCAAAACAGCACAACACAGCACAGCAAAGCACAGCACAGCAAAACACAACACAACACAGCACAGCACAGCAAAACACAACACAGCAAAGCACAGCACAGCAAAACACAGCACAGCACAGCAAAACACAGCACAACACAGCACAGCAAAACACAACACAACCCTCACGCCCTCACCCCCTCACCCCTCACACACCTCATCACCCTCACACACCTCCTCACCCTCACACCCTCACCTTCACACCCCCTCACACACACCCTCACATACCCTTACCAGCACAGCAAAACACAACACAACACAGCACAGCAAAACACAACACAGCACAGTACAGCAAAACACAACACAGCACAGCACAGCAAAACACAACACAGCACAGCACAGCAAAATACAACACAACACAGCACAGCAAAACACAGCACAGCAAAACACAGCACAACACAGCACAACACATCACAACACAGCACAGCAAAGCACAGTACAGCACAGCAAAGCAAAACACAACACAACACAGCACAGCACAGCAAAACACAGCACAGCAAAGCACAGCAAAGCACAGTACAGCAAAACACAACACAGCACAGCACAGCAAAACACAGCACAGCACAGGACAGCACAGCAAAGCACAGCACAGCAAAACACAGCACAACACAGCACAGCAAAACACAACACAACACAGCACAGCACATCAAAACACAGCACAGGACAGCACAGCAAAGCACAGCACAGCAAAACACAGCACAGCAAAACACAGCACAGCAAAACACAGCACAGCACAACACAGCACAGCACAACACAGCACAGCACAACACAACACAGCACAGCAAAACACAGCACAGCACAACACAGCAAAACACAGCACAACACAGCACAGCAAAGCACAGCACAGCAAAACACAACACAGCACAGCAAAACACAGCACAGCAAAACACAGCACAGCACAGCAAAACACAGCACAGTACAACACAGCACAGCAAAACACAACACAACCCTCACGCCCTCACCCCTCACACACCTCATCACCCTCACACACCTCCTCACCCTCACACCCTCACCTTCACACCCCCTCACACACACCCTCACATACCCTTACCAGCACAGCAAAACACAACACAGCACAGCAAAACACAACACAGCACAGTACAGCAAAACACAACACAGCACAGCAAAACACAACACAGCACAGCAAAACACAGCACAGCAAAGCACAGCAAAACACAGCACAACACAGCACAGCAAAACACAACACAACACAGCACAGCACATCAAAACACAGCACAGGACAGCACAGCAAAGCACAGCACAGCAAAACACAGCACAGCAAAACACAGCACAGCAAAACACAGCACAGCACAGCACAACACAGCACAGCACAACACAACACAGCACAGCAAAACACAGCACAGCACAACACAGCAAAACAGCAAAACACAGCACAACACAGCACAGCAAAGCACAGCACAGCACAGCAAAACACAGCACAGCACAGCAAAACACAGCACAGCACAGCAAAACACAGCACAGCACAGCAAAACACAGCACAGTACAACACAGCACAGCAAAACACAACACAACACAACCCTCACGCCCTCACCCCTCACACACCTCATCACCCTCACACACCTCCTCACCCTCACACCCTCACCTTCACACCCCCTCACACACACCCTCACATACCCTTACCAGCACAGCAAAACACAACACAACACAGCACAGCAAAACACAACACAACACAGCACAGTACAGCAAAACACAGCACAGCACAGCAAAACACAACACAACACAGCACAGCACAGCAAAACACAACACAGCAGAGCAAAGCACAGCACAGCAAAACACAGCACAGCAAAACACAACACAGCACAACACAGCACAGCAAAACACAACACAGCACAGCAAAACACAACACAGCACAGCAAAACACAGCACAGCAAAACACAGCACAGCAAAACACAACACAGCACAGCACAGCAAAGCACAGCACAGCAAAACACAGCACAACACAGCACAGCACATCAAAACACAACACAACACAGCACAGCACAACACAGCACAACACAACACAACACAACCCTCACGCCCTCACCCCCTCACCCCTCACACACCTCATCACCCTCACACACCTCCTCACCCTCACACCCTCACCTTCACACCCCCTCACACACACCCTCACATACCCTTACCAGCACAGCAAAACACAACACAACACAGCACAGCAAAACACAACACAGCACAGTACAGCAAAACACAGCACAGCACAGCAAAACACAACACAACACAGCACAGCAAAACACAACACAGCAGAGCAAAGCACAGCACAGCAAAACACAGCACAGCAAAACACAACACAGCACAACACAGCACAGCAAAACACAACACAGCACAGCAAAACACAACACAGCACAGCAAAACACAGCACAGCAAAACACAACACAGCACAGCAAAACACAACACAACACAGCACAGCAAAGCACAGCACAGCAAAACACAGCACAACACAGCACAGCAAAACACAACACAACACAGCACAACACAGCACAGCACAACACAGCACAGCACAACACAGCACAGCACAGCACAGCACAACACAGCAAAACACAGCACAGCAAAGCACAGCACAGCAAAACACAGCACAGCAAAACACAGCACAGCAAAACACAGCACAGCAAAACACAGCACAGCACAGCAAAACACAGCACAGCAAAACACAGCACAGCACAGCAAAACACAGCACAGCACAGCAAAGCAAAACACAGCAAAGCACAGCACAGCAAAGCACAGCACAGCAAAACACAGCACAGCAAAACACAGCACAGCAAAACACAGCACAGCAAAACACAGCACAGCAAAACACAACACAGCAAAACACAGCAAAACACAGCACAGCACAGCAAAACACAGCACAGCAAAACACAGCACAGCAAAACACAGCACAGCAAAACACAGCACAGCAAAACACAGCACAACACTGCACAGCAAAACACTGCACAGCAAAACACTGCACAGCAAAACACAGCACAGCAAAACACAGCACAGCAAAACACAACCAAGCACAGCACAACCAAGCACAGCACAACCAAGCACAGCACAACCAAGCACAGCACAACCAAGCACAGCACAACCAAGCACAGCACAACCAAGCACAGCATAGCCCAGCACAGCATAGCCCAGCACAGCATAGCCCAGCACAGCATAACCAAGCATAGCGTAATAAAGCACAACAAAAAATAGCATAACAAAAAATAGCATAACAAAAAATAGCACAACACAACAAAGCATAGCAAAACAAAGCATAGCATAGCAAAACACAACACAACATAGCATAGCATAACAAAGCATAGCATAACAAACACAACAAAACATAGCATAGCATAACAAAACATAGCATAACAAAACACAACATAGCATAGCATAACAAAACACAGCATAGCATAGCATAACAAAACACAACATAGCATAGCATAACAAAACACAACATAGCATAGCATAACAAAACACAACATAGCATAGCATAACAAAACACAACATAGCATAGGATAACAAAACAAAGCATAGGATAGCCTAACAAAACATAGCCTAACAAAACATGGCATAACAAAACATGGCATAACAAAACATGGCATAACAAAACATGGCATAACAAAACATGGCATAACAAAACATGGCATAACAAAACATAGCATAGCAAAACATATATTAGCATAGCAAAACATAGCATATCAAACACAACAAAACATAGCATAGCAAAACAAAGCATAGCATAGCAAAAGATAGCATAGCATAACAAAGCATAACAAAGCATAGCATAGCATAACAAAACATAGCATAACATAACAAAACATAGCATAACATAGCATAGCATAACAAAACACAACATAGCATAGCATAACAAAACACAACATAGCATAGGATAGCAAAACTAAACAGAGCATAGCATAACAAAACAGAGCATAGGATAGCAAAACAAAACATAGCCTAACAAAACATGGCATAGCACAACATGGCATAACAAAACATAGCATAGCAAAACATATAATAGCATAACAAAACATAGCATAACAAAACATAGCATAGCAAAACAAAGTATAGCATAGCAAAACACAACACAACACAACATAGCATAGCATAACAAAGAATAGCATAACAAACACAACAAAGCATTGCATAGCAAAACAAAGCATAGGATAGCAAAAAAACATAGCATAACAAAGCATAGAATAGCAAAACAAAACATTGCATAGCATAACAAAACATAACATAACAAAACAGCATAGCATAACAAAACAAAACATATCATAGCCTAGCAAAACATAGCATACCAAACACAACAAAACATAGCATAACAAAACATAGAAAAACAAAGCATAACACACACAAGCACACACACAACCACACACACACAACCACGCACACATAACCACAACCACACACACAACCACAACCACACACAACCACACACACAACTATCTATCTATCTATCGCCCTCACTCTATCTGTCTATCTATCGCCCTCACTCTATCTATCGGCCTCAGTCTATCTATCTAATCGCCCTCACTCTATCTGTCTATCTATCGGCCTCACTCTATCTAATCGCCCTCACTCTATCTATCTATCGCCTTCACTCTATCTTATCGCCCTCACTCTATCACCCTCACGCTATCTATCACCCTCACGCTATCTATCACCCTCACGCTATCTATCGCCCTCACTCTATCTATCGCCCTCACTCTATCTATCGCCCTCACTCTATCTATCGCCCTCACTCTATCTATCGCCCTCACTCTATCTATCGCCCTCACTCTATCTATCGCCCTCACTCTATCTATCTATCGCCCTCACTCTATCTATCTATCGCCCTCACTCTATCTATCTATCGCCCTCACTCTATCTATCTATCGCCCTCACTCTATCTATCTATCGCCCTCACTCTATCTATCTATCGCCCTCACTCTATCTATCTATCGCCCTAACTCTATCTATCTATCTATCGCCCTAACTCTATCTATCTAATCGCCCTCACTCTATCTATCAATCTATCTAATCGCCCTCACTCTATCTATCTATCGCCCTCACTCTATCTATCGCCCTCACTCTATCTATCGCCCTCACGCTATCTATCGCCCTCACTCTATCTATCTATCGCCCTCACTCTATCTATCGCCCTCACTCTATCTATCGCCCTCACTCTATCTATCGCCCTCACTCTATCTATCGCCCTCACTCTATCTATCGCCCTCACTCTATCTATCGCCCTCACTCTATCTATCGCCCTCACTCTATCTATCGCCCTCACTCTATCTATCGCCCTCACTCTATCTATCGCCCTCACTCTATCTAATCGCCCTCACTCTATCTAATCGCCCTCACTCTATCTATCGCCCTCACTCTATCTATCGCCCTCACTCTATCTATCGCCCTCACTCTATCTATCGCCCTCACTCTATCGCCCTCACTCTATCGCCCTCACTCTATCTATCGCCCTCACTCTATCTATCGCCCTCACTCTATCTATCGCCCTCACTCTATCTATCGCCCTCACTCTATCTATCGCCCTCACTCTATCTATCGCCCTCACTCTATCTATCGCCCTCACTCTATCTATCGCCCTCACTCTATCTATCTATCGCCCTAACTCTATCTATCTATCTAATCGCCCTCACTCTATCTATCAATCTATCTATCGCCCTCACTCTATCTATCAATCTATCTATCGCCCTCACTCTATCTATCTATCGCCCTCACTCTATCTATCGCCCTCACTCTATCTATCGCCCTCACGCTATCTATCGCCCTCACTCTATCTATCTATCGCCCTCACTCTATCTATCGCCCTCACTCTATCTATCGCCCTCACTCTATCTATCGCCCTCACTCTATCTATCGCCCTCACTCTATCTATCGCCCTCACTCTATCTATCGCCCTCACTCTATTTATCGCCCTCACTCTATCGCCCTCACTCTATCTATCTATCGCCCTCACTCTATCTATCTATCGCCCTAACTCTATCTATCTATCTATCGCCCTCACTCTATCTATCTAATCGCCCTCACTCTATCTATCAATCTATCTATCGCCCTCACTCTATCTATCTATCGCCCTCACGCTATCTATCTATCGCCCTCACGCTATCTATCTATCGCCCTCACGCTATCTATCTATCGCCCTCACTCTATCTATCGCCCTCACTCTATCTATCGCCCTCACTCTATCTATCGCCCTCACTCTATCTATCGCCCTCACTCTATCTTTCTATCGATCTATCGCCCTCATTCTATCTACTTATTTAGATACTGATCGCCATCACTCTATCTATCTATCTACCTATCTATCTCGCTCACTCAATCTCTCTATCGCCCTCCCTCTATCTATCTATCCCACTCACTCTATCTATCTATCCCACTCACTCTATCTATCGCATCACCACAGCATCACTAAGGGGCACAACAACATCACTATGCGCTACCACAACAACATCACTATGCGCTACCACAGGATCATTGAATGCCACAGCATCACTAGTCGCCACCACAACATCTCTCAGCCCCACCACAGCATCAATCTGTGCAACCATTTACCAACAACTGGGTCAAATATGATCTCTCAATGTTTCAAGCTTTATTACAAATGTCACAAAAAGAGGTTAGTATTTCACTTATGTTCTTGGATTTTCGTCACAATAAAATACACTGAACATATTCTTCAGAAAAGTTATTTACAAAAGTTTAAGCTATTGCCATTATAAATTACAATAACTTTTATTTAAGTATTAATTATTAAAAAAATTCAAAGCCATTGTTATTTGTAATATCAATACATCTAAGTCACGTGAATACAACACATATTGCATTACAAATGCTATAGGTGTCACAAGTTATAACTATTGGCATTGTAAATGACAAAGCTATTATTTTTGCTATTTTCAAAACCAACACATATATAACAAATGTGTCATTTACAATACCAATAGCTCAAACTTTCCTAATGCGAGACCTTATGCATTGCAAATGCTTGTTTTTAAATGTTGTGGAGGGCTCGAGGAAGTGCAGATTCCCTCTAGCAACATTAAAAAAAGAAACACAGTAAGTCTCCTGTGTCATTGAATCTATGATCCCAGGAGAGCTTACCATATTTGTTTTAGAACACTCAGAGCTGTAGCTGTATGCCCTTCAGCTCTTGTGGTTGGTTTTATGGCTGCACTTTGTGGCTGGAAAATGTTTTTAAAAAACTCAGATATGTATGTGTTTTTTAAATACTTTATTAAAATATTTTGAGACCATCACTGTTATCAGTAAAAAATTGCAATTTTTGAAATATACATTTCATTATAGTTATTGGTGACTTTTTGACAAAGCCAATAGGCCTGTTTTATTTTTGTTGATGTGCTGAACCCTTGATTTTTCTTTTTTCTTTTTGTGAATCTGTTTTTTTGACTTTTGGATTTTTCATGCGAACGCATTATGACAATTGCATGTACATTTATCGTCGGGTATTATAATTATTACAAATCATGTCTTGAACTTGCGTTTATACAGTAATGGCGTATGTCCCAGTATAATACTAGCAGTCTGAGAAATCATAATCAGCATTTTTATGTCTAGTACTCCGCCAGTGTATGAGTGAGGGTAAGGGAGTAGGAAGGGAACAGGGAATATAGGGAATAGGCCCTCCATGCATGACTCGCATTTGCAAATGTCCAATGTCTCTTGAGCAGCGAGTTATGGTGGCCTTCACATGTGCGCGCTCATGGGAATATGTATTGTCTTTATTTGCACTGGCGGTACTGTATAATTAGGCATCTGTAAAAGATTCACAGGTGTTTATGCGAACAATTGGGGATGAAAAACCTGTGGAACAGAACTTATACAAAACTCATATAATATATGATCTCTGACCCACACCCCTCGCCCAGGTGTATGTGCTGAACCCTTGATAAAGCCAATAGGCCCAGTAACTTTTTATATTGTGGTATTTTGGGCCTTTGATAAAACCAGTAGGTTTGCCTTACTTAAAATGACACCCTTTATATCGTTACATGACCGAGCCAGCAGTGGGCGACGGAGGGGTTGGGAACAGAGCCTTACTGCAGCTCTCCGCAGCGCACGGCCAAAGGTCATGCCCAGCTGGGATTGGGCAGAGGTTCTGGCCTGTAACCAGATATTGTGCTTAAACACATGCTGCTCATGGTGATGGACGTCTTTCTTTATGTTGGAGAACCCCAAAAAATAGCAGAAAGAATAAAGTGAGGTTATCGTCTAGGGCATCCACAGGCTCTGTATGCTATCTTCTGGAAGAGATTCCTCTGGAAGAGTGTGCAGAGCATTCAGAGCAAGAATAGCCCTGTCCGTCAGAAGATGCTGGATTTCGACACCAAAAAGAGTATAGGGCTTAGCATCTGCTCTGCTACCAAAGTTCCTTCCGGTCACTAAGGCACTCAATTCAGTGCCTTTCCCTTCCCAAATAAAGGCCACTCTCACTTAGCTTTACACAAAATGTGCAAGTATTACCTGGTATCTAGAACTGGCAAGATGGTAAGCAAATTCAAAGGCTGAAATATCTTTCTATAAAGTTTTATCTAAGCAGGTACTTAGTGTTTAGATATTTAGTATTCTATACTCCATCAAAAATGTTTTATAATTCCTGTATGGGTGAAATCTGCATGGTTCCTGGATAGGCAGTAGAGGGTTTTTCTTTAGTTCTGGATTCCACGGCAGGTAGATTAGTGTGATCACTTTATCTCTAATCCCTATAGTACTTTTATCAGAGTAAATGAGAGGCAACCATGAAGTTTACCTTGTATTTTTCAAAATAAGTATTTGCTCTTCTGTAGTTGTATGGCTTTATGTATCGGATTTGTGTTTTTGGATCTAGCTTTGTATTTTCTTCTCATTGTGATTGGTTTACCTGCAAGGGCTTTTTTAAATTCTATTTTTTCTTTCTGGTTTGCCCCTACAATGGTGAGAGGCACCACAAACCCCTTTCTTTGTCAAAACTTTCTTTATTACTTTTTAAAAAGTACATCATTACAGCATTGTCAAGCGTAGTCCTCATCACATAGTATATGGCAACTATTTACAGACTCAGTTGCTACAGTTCTCGGGGCTCTCACTTTTGTAATTCTTAAACAAGTGCTTTACATTGCACTGACTATAACCTAAGCGTACATGTTCTCCCAAACCCCTTTCCACAAACAAGCAAATGGTATCAGGATAAATATTTGGTGCGTACAAGGCAAGTATGGTATGGGAATCAGAACTAGAGGTGGCCGTGGTATGGTGAGACACTAGAATTGCAGAGTCTCAGTGCTCTCCTGTGGGTAAACTCTCAAAATTGAACGAGGTGGAGTCCCCTTGTACGTGCAGAGCACGCTACCAGTGGCAGAGCCCCAGAGAGGTATGTCACCAGTGGCCTCCAGGTATCTTCAAAATTCTTATTTATCGGTGAAGATATCTGCCATATGCTCCATCATAAGGGCCTGCCGCAGTCTATCATGGATGAGGCCTTCGTCTTTTTCCAGGCGTGCGCTATTGCCATCTTTGCTGCCACAAGGCTGAGCCACAGTATGGAGCGATCTTCCACGGTTTGGTATTTGAGGGAGTCCTCCTGAAGACCCTGGAGTAGGAACCCCAAAGTATCTGGTAAAGGATATCCCAGGATGTCTTTAATCTGGGCAAGTATTTCTGTCCAGAACTGGTGGTTTGTGCGGCAGTCCTGCCAGCTGTGCCTTAAATATCCCTGCCATCAGAGGTAGTGGGGAATATCTTCCACAACATGGTGGGATGAAGGTACCAATCAAAGACAACATTATAATGGGCCTTCCTAATTCCCATAGAGTGGTTGAACCTAGATATGTCTCTCCAGTGCCCTCACCACTGCGCCGCTAGCACCGGCGTGCTCAGTATGTCCTTTCAAAAAGCCTTGTTGTGGCTGAGGGGAAATGAGTGTTGCGAGTAGGAGAGAGTATAGAAAGGAGATGCACCCTTTTGAACCAACTCCTCTTCAAGCAAAGTGTTCAATGGGTCGAAGGTCTCAAGTGGCGGCTTTTCGCATCTCAGGATAGAGTGGAAGTGTTCCGTTGCTGGTAGTTGAAAGACTCTCTGACAGTTCTCACATGTTTGGCTGTCCCAGTTATGGAAAAGGTCAGAAACCGTGAGACACCCTCCCTCCCTCCACGCATCAAAAGGGCCAGAATGTAAAGCTGGGAGAAATGCTGGGTTAAAGTGGATCGGAGTGTAGGGGGAGGGAAAGGTCGTCCATCCTGACAGTCTGGTCAACCCATCATAGACTCGCAAAGTAGTTCTAGTAGAACACATTTACATACACATTTGGCAGACGGTCTGTCTTTGGTTTCCATAGGAGGTCCCATATGTATCTGCCTGACACCGCTCGGTCCATATGAAGCCAGTGTTCATTAGACTCCTGTGCTCACCATTCCGCTATTATTCTCAATTGGGCCGCTTGGTAGTAAAGCTCAATGTCTGGCAGTGTTAGTCCACCGGCACTTTTTGGCAGTTGGATTTGTCTGCATGGTAGGCGAGCCCGCTTCGCCTGCCAAATGAAAAGGATAATCAAGGATCTTGGCGCTTGGAGAAAACCCCTGTCCAATCCAATTGGAAGTCATTAGAAGAGATCTGGAAGTCTAGGTAAAACATTCATTTTGATGACCTGCTCCAACCATGAGATATACATTGGGGCCCACCTGCGAAAATCCTCTCTAAGGCGTTGAAGAAGGGGGGGATAGTTAGCCCTTAAGAGATCTGAGATCCGAGGCGTAATCTTAACGCAGAGATACAAAATATCCTTTCTGGCTTCACAAAAGGGTGTAGACACTACCAATCCCTCCATCTCTCCTTGCTGCATGTTGAGTGAGATTACGTAGATAAGACTTGGATAGACTGACTCAGAAGCTGGATACTCATTCGAAGGCCTGCAACTCCGACTGTGAGTCGAACTGGGGGAGGACAGTGTCATTAGCATGTCAAAAGGAGAGATCTTGTGTTCGTCCATGCCAAAGGGGATGCCTTGGATTGAAGGGTTCTTGCGCATCCTTGCAGCAAAGGGCTCGATGCTAAGAGCGAACAGTAAGATCAAGAGGGGGCAGCCCTGTCTCATTCCCCTCTCCAAATGGATGGGTTTCAAGCTTACTCCTTTTACCAGAACTCGGGCATGGGGCTGTTCATAGTTGGCTTCAAGCATAGTGATAAAATTCTGTCTGAACCCAAAGCATTGTAAGGTCTGAAACAGAAAGTTCCAGTCTACTCGGTCAGACGCCTTTTCCGCTTACAGCGCGAGTTGGACCAACGGTACCTATTTTTTAACTGCCTTTTCGATATGGTGAATGACCCTTCAAAGGTTATCGTGGGTTTGCCTGCCAGTTATAAAGACCGATTAGTCTGATGGATCAACTCCGGCATCATGGTTTGCAGTCTAGTAGTTAAAATATTTGTGTACAGCTTAGCGTCAAGGTTAAGTAATGCTATCGGTCGGTATGATCCACACTGCTGATCTCTTCCTTGTTTGTGTATCAATGATATCAGTGCCTCACCCATTGACTGGGTCACGGCTCCAGAGTCTGCCATTGAGTTAAAAAGGGTAACAAGATGTGGTATGAGCTCTGGACCAAAAGGGCTGTAATTCTGTAGAAGTGAGCAGTCCAGCCATCTGGGCCCAGGTGTTTGTGGAGCTTAGGTTCATTAATAGCGGTACAAACTTCCTCCTGCTCTATGGGTCCTTGCAGCATTTCATTTTGCATTATTGTTGCTTGCAATAGTGCGATCCCCTCCAGATATTCCATTTGATCTGTCTCATTGTGGGATTCTGACGTGTAAAGGGTTCTATAAAAGTTCCCGAAGGCATGGGCTTTCTCTCTGTCTTCTGCAATCACCCTCCCCAATTCTAACTTGATAGGGTCAATGCAATCCGTTTCCCTTGTTGTACGTAGTTGTATGGCTAGCTGAACCCTGCTTTGCTACCATGTTCGTAGTTCATACGTTTAAGTGGCAAAAGCATGAGTTCAGCCCTATTGGTGTATATAGCATTACGTTTGCCTCTAAGGGCTGTGACCTTTATTTGTACGGGGAGAGTCTGGTGTTCCTTGTGTGCCTTTTTTGCATGTTGGAGTTCAGTTTCCAAGGCAATCCTAACTTTAGTTCTCTCTTTGTTTAAAATTGACATTATTCAATGCATTTGCCCCTTAGTACTGCTTTAAAAGAGTCCTGATTATTGACATAATTCGTGTCTTGCGGGTCATTTATTGAGAAATATTGCTTAATAGCCTTTCTAAGTTTGTCCCTTACGTACTATCACACGCAAATGAGTTTGGGAAGAACCAGCGACGGTATTTCGGAGACCCTGAGTCTCACCGTAGAGTCAGCGTGACTAGCGCATGGTCGGAAATAGTGATCAGGTGGGATGCGGCCGTTTGCAGGGCAGGCGCGAGGACTTGATTAATGAATACATAGTCAAGCCTGGAATAAGAGTGCTGTGAGTGCGAGAAAGAATTGTAGTCCCGATCATTAGGGTGCATCATTTGCCATGCATCTATTAATCCCAGAGAGGTAAATTATTTTTTTAGGGCTTTAGAGGAGGAGCCCATGGTAGCTACGTGGGTGGAAGAGCTCTCTAAACTTGCCTCCCAGGTAAGTTTAAAGTCTCCCATCAAGAAGATATCACCCTCTGCAAATCCCCCCAGTGACGATAGCATGGAAGAAAGGACGCTCCTTGGTTTGAGTTGGGGGCGTATATAGACGCAAAGGTGCACATGCGGCCGTGTATTCTGTCCGTAACAATGATCACTCTTCCCTCTTTGTCTGACCTACAGCCCTCCGGTTGAAATTTTAGTGAAGAATGAAAGAAAAGTGCTAGCCCGTCGTGCTTACTGGGAGCTGAAGACTTGTACATATCTGGGTACGCTCTGTCTCAATCTATGTTCGTCTGTTTTGCGCTTTGCCGGAGAGTTGAGCCCCTTAATATTTCATGTGAGTGTAGTGATTACCTTAGTAGATCAGCAAGCGGAGTTGCTTTTCGCCTCCATCTCTCGCCCAGTGTCACCAGCTGGCTTCCCTTCCCCTCCACCCCCACCAACCTGGATGCGCTTACGTAGTGTCACATTTATTCC